>NC_058372.1:113155000-113380000 GCF_018350175.1 Felis catus | reverse complement strand
AAAGAACCTTTAGAACCAAAAATATAAAGCAGTCCAAGAAAACTATGGAAACACAAACTACTTTTTCTGGCAGATGGGAGACAAGGATGACTCAGAGATTGGAACAAAGAGAGTAGACACAAGAGCTGTAGAGAATCAATTCCAGGAACCAGCAGGAATGAGAGCTTATCAGGGAAGTGCCAGCATGTGCCCCACTGGATTTCAGAACTGTTATGAACTAGTGATTCCCATGTGCCTCCCATTTCCTCCTTTTTTGAACCAAAAGCAGCTATCTTCTTCCCGTCTCACCATTACATGTTGGATGGAGGTGGGGGACAGATTGTTTTTTCTTTAGTTCACAGGCTTCAGGCTGGTAGGAATTGGAGGAGCTTTACTTCAGGAAGTCTATATAAAAAGCTTCATCTGTTCCTGGGCCTGATTTACATTTTAGGACCCTGGTCCTCAAGCTGAAGGTGTAATGAGAAGAAACTTTTGGGGTTCTTAGGAGGGAGTGAGTATATTTTTTTTTATTCGGGAGAGATAGTCACCATTGGGCAACAGAGAGCAGGTTATGAAACCCACTGATCCTTACCTCCTGGTGTTCACATCTTCGTATCATGCCCTCCTACCCTGAATGGAAACTGATCTGTGTGACTAAGAGAATACTTCAAAAGTAACTGTGTGTCATTTCCAAGGTTAAGTCATAAAATGCATTGCAGCTTCAGCCTTCACCTCTTGGACTGATCCAGGGGAACAGACACTCAAGCAGTCCTGTGGAAACACCCTTATGAGGAGAAGTGGAGAATTCCGGCCAACAGCTGCACCAGCTCACAAGTCATGTGAGGGAACCATGTTAGAAGTGGATCCTCCAGCATCAGTCAAGCCTTTAGATTAACTCATTTCTTAGCTGACAGATGACTACAACCTCATGAGACACCACTGGGCCAGAACTGCCAAGCCATGCTACTCCCAAATTCCTGACCCACAGAAACCATAAAAGATGAATCATGTTAAACCTTTTTTAGCCTCTAGGTTTGGGGCTGACTTGTTACACACCATTAGATAACTAATACAGAGGACTCATGGTTCCTTTATATAAAATAACAATATGTACCATTTTCTATACCAGTATTATAGTGCATGAGTTTATGGAGCAGTATGTTATTTTGAAATACCACCTAATTATTTTTCCTTTCTCATTTTCTAACATTCTTTCCCCCCTGATTCCCCACCATTAAAATTAGTCCAAGAGCCCAAGGCTCATTGCATCAGGGGAGGAGAGGACAGATATCGTGCAGAATTTAAAAATCATTCCTGACATTTCTTGGCTGGGTTTCAAACTAGGTTTAACTTAGGTCCATAACAAGTCAATGATCTGAAAGCAAGAATATTTGATTTGTAAAAGGAATAATTTGTTACTAGAGAAATGCATTATTTTTTCCTCAAAGTAAAATCTCAAAACTGGAACTTACTTATTAAACACCAAGTCAGAACAGCTAGAGATTAGAGTTTTAGTCTAAATGGTAGGAGGATAGGGCATAATAGTCATTTCTGCCAGATGGGTTCTGAAGAGGAAAGAGAGAGAGAAGGAATAAGATACAAATTGAAACATGTTATGACTTAACATCAAAGGCACTAAAGAGGGCCAATGATGTTTGCTTTCAATCCTAGCTACAGCTCTTCTCAGGAAAAAGGTATACACGATATTAGATAAAATCATTCACCCTTATTATTTTTTAATTTTTTCCATTATCTAAAATCAGTCTATTACACAGAGAATTCTGTACAAAAATATAATTGGATATATTGGTGGCTATTTAAGAAGTGGCCAAGAAATCTATAGAAAAGGTTACATATAGAGAGAACAAATATAAACCATAAGTTTCTGTCAGTGATTCAGCATAATTGTGATAACTAGTCCTCAAAAATTTTTGTTTCTTAAAATATTTGATTATGATCACATGGGCATACCCCCAGATTTAGCCACTCTTCCCTATGCCAAGCTCACAGCTGCTAGGGCACTAGGAGGCAAACACAAAAGATGTTTAGAAAGGATATTCTTTATGTTTTGTGGATTTCAAATCCATCCTTGTTATGTATCCTTAGAAGTGTGCAATGTTGATGTGGCATTTTTTATGCCATCACTAGCACTTAACCACACCCATTCGACAGATCTCAAAGCTCCCTTAATCAAAGCATTCTTTAACCTAATGGGTGAGGGACACCAGCACCTTGAGGAATTCTGTGACAGCCATTTTCTCTGTACTAAAGATGGTGGTGAAGGGTGCTGCATAGAGTTGGTATCCCTGATCTCAGTAGGAATGATAGGGTCCCACTATTTGGCAATGAGAAAGAACGAAATCATGCCATTTGCAGCAACGTGGATGGAACTGGAAGGTATTATGCTAAGTGAAATAAGTCAGTCAGAGAAAGAAAGACATCATATGTTTTCACTCATATGTGGAACTTGAGAAACTTAACAGAAGACCATGGGGGAAGGGCAGGGGAAAAAAATAGTTACAAACAGAGAGGGAGGAAGGCAAACCATTAGAGATTCTTAAATACAGAGAACAAACTGAGGGTTGATGGGGGTGTGGGGGAGAGGGGAAAATGGGTGATGAGCATTGAGGAGGGCACTTGTTGGGATGAGCACTGGGTGTTGTATGTAAGCGATCAATCACAGGAATCTACCCCCAAAACCAAGAGCACACTTTACACACTGTATGTTAGTCAATTTGACAATAAATTATATTTAAAAAAAATTTTTTAAAATACCATAAAGCAAAAAAAAATTTTTTTTAAAAAAATAAAAAAGATTTAAAAATTTTTAAAGTTAAAATAAATAAATAAAATAAAAAGGAATGATGGGGTCCCAACATAAAAGAGACCAGGGATGGAGCTTTAATATTGGAGATAAGGTGGGAGGAATTCCCATAATAAATCAAAGTATTAGAATGGGAATGAAGGTGCTGCTTGCCATATATAGATGAAAACATTCTAGGTCTGCTGGGAAGAAATCTAATTTAAATTGCCCAACTAAACATTCATGGCTTTTCCTCATTCCCAGACCTAGGACAGTTGACAGACCTATAGTCCCGACAGAAATATAAGTTAAGTCAATTTGAGAAAGGACCTTGCAATGTGACTACAGGTATATATACCATAAGTTTTCTATAGAGCTTTCCTCACAGCCACCTGTGGCCATTTACCAGGATGACTTTGCACAGCCTTCAACAGAGTATTCTTTTGACTGGTGAACTAGATTACACAAGTACTTTTTTTCATGACTTGCGGTTTTTTAGGAGTAATTGCATTCTTTTATTTACCATTGGCATTGTAAACAATCCCTCAACTTATTGTTAATTTTTTATTTTTAAAACCATTTTATCCCAGAGTAGTGTTCTCATTATGAAAACAGGCTGTGTTACTTATGGTCTGGAAACTCACATTTGGTCTAGTCTTATATATTTTTCAGGATATGCTCAATAATGTTTATATATTATTTTGGTCACATTTTTAAAAAACTTAATGTATTGCCATAACAATTACAGATAGAAACAGTTTTATCATTAATGTTAATATAAAAAGATAACTTTTATATTGCATATCTGAAACTGCACAGTCCCTTGTTTCCCCCATTAGAAAAAAAATATTTTTGTAAGAGAATATCTGATAGTACAAATACTCTGAGGAACTCAACTATCATATGATAAATAATATACTAAAAAATTTACCATATTTTATACCAGATGAATTAGCAGCTATATTCTATACAACCAGGAATGTATGTAGCTATAAAATATAGCAATTTTATACCAATTTTAGAATTTTTTCATTTAATCAAAGATATTGAAACTTTATAATTCCTATAGAGGTAGTTGATGACATGTAAATTTATTTCCATGCGTTCTCATTTGGTCTCTGTGTTGAGTTGATCCCAGCTCCAACCATCACACACATAAATTACAATTGTACAGTCCTTGGGACCTTAGAACACAGAAAAACTTCAATTAATGTTGGTTTCTTTCTCTTTTCCCTATGTACTTAATAAATAAATGTTTGAAAGTGCATAAAGAAACTTAAAAGTTAGTATTATAATGCTTTCAGTACTCTGAAAAAGTTCAATAAATAAAGTCCTTCTAAATTCCTAAAGAGAGGCTTCTGAAACTACCTTCAGTCATTCATGTATCGCTAGATGATTCCTTTAAAAAAAAAACAAAAACAAAAAGTTTATTTATTTTGATAGAGAGAGAACATGAGCAGGGGAGGGGCAGAGAGAGAGGGAGAGAGAGAATCCCAAGCAGGCTCCGTGCTGTCAGCACACATGGCCCGGTGAGAGGCTCAAACCCACGAACTATGAGATCATGACCTGAACCAAAATCAAGAGTTGGATGCCTAGACAACTGAGCCATCCAGGGGCCCCTAGAAGTTCCTTTCTTAAAAATATTTTCTCTACGTACCCACAGTTATTTGTATGGTTTCTATTCACTAATTGCCTTTTTCATTTCTTTTCCTCTGTAAAGAGGGAAATCATTTTAGGATTGATTAAGCATTATGCCTATTTTAACCACAGCCACACCAGACAGGTGACTGTTAGCTATATTAGGAGCTGGGCATTTTAAATAAGTGGAAGGGCTGTGCAAAGGACAGAGGAAGAAAATGAGAACAAGCGTGGATACAGGGAGGGAGAAATGACTTCAGATTTTTTTCCTTGACCCAATCTGACTGCAGAAATTGGCATCTGGCCCCAAAAGCCAACATGAAATGGCAGAGGTACCTTGACTTTATCCAGGGAGTCATTTAGTTATTAAGGACAATCAAGCTTCATTCTGTAGTCATTTTTGGATAGGAAAAATAGATGTTTTATCAATTTAGTGAGTTTGTCATAATGGCTAAGGACTGGACATTAAGTTTAATGTAGCATAACCTTATGAAATGAAATTTTAAAATACTGATATTTCACTGCTTTTTTAGAGATATCTGTGAATAGCCAGATATAGTCAAACATGCCTCAAACATGTGCAGTATAGAGACATATTTCTTCCCAATAGTTTTGGAAGGCTCTGTAGGGAATGGCTATGAAAGGCATTTTTGAAAAAAAAAAAATGGGCTAAACGACGAAGATGGAAAAAGCCTTAAAACCGTAAAAATAAGGCTCCGTACATATGTATTGTATGCTGGCCTCATCCAAAACAAAAAGATGTAGGTTATTACGTTTTCTTGTAAAATCTTTATGTGACCATTCAATGCTCTGTATATATCATGAGCCTTTTATTTTTAAGTTAAAGTTATTAGATATATCACTCTCTAAATTATATCTAAGTGATCGTTAAATAACCATGTTCTTTAAATGGTAGATATTCAACTTTTACACGCTCTCTCCCTTCTCTTGCTCATCACAACTTCTGGAAAATAGTTGTATGCTTGTATCTTCTGTCCCCACTCTCTTTCACTCCTCATTGTGGAGGGGGGTTCCTTTGCAGTTTTACCTCTGTCTACACTGTATGGAAATCATGCTCAGCACGGCTCCTCCCAATTGCTGAATCCAGTGAACTTTCAGTCCTTATCTGATTTAGCATTTAACTCTGTTGCCTGTTCATCTGATTATATAATGATAGGTACATATCATTTTACATATAATTTTTATTCAATGACAAAATACTATATGCTCATTGCAAAAAAATAATTGGAAACTACACTGAAGAGTAGAACCAAGCCCCCTCCTCACTATCCCATGTGTCAGGAGAACCAATGTCTACAGCTGAGGTTCATCAGACCGGACAATTTTCTGTGTACATTTAGTATATAACTTCAAATTTCAAATCCAAACTGAAAGAGAGGATTTGAGATGAAAAATAAACTATCCTTTACTCTCAATCCTCACTTTTGATAACCCTTTATAAAAATGTGTATTTCTTTTGGCGGTTATATCCATTATGTTTATATTCATTCACTTATTTATCAGCTTACATTGTATCTAACTACTACCCCCATCATGAAGAATGAGGAATTTTGCTTACTTATACTGTTTTCTCACTTCCCTATTCCCACACGTGCCACACTTTAAACTCTAAAAGGCATGTTTTTAGGTATTAAGGTTTTCTATTTGCTAATCTACGTCTTCAAATAAAATACAACCCCTTATTTCTTGACATTTCAGGCATATGTCATACTATCTAATACTCTATTTTATTGCACTTCTCTTCTAGTAACTAAAAATAATTATTTCCTTTGTCTATGGTAATTTTAAAAATGACATTTGCAATAATTATTCAAATGTAGCTCCCTGCAGAATCAAGTGGTGTGATTAGACAATGAGTGGACATAGATCCCCTGCCATTAACTTTGTGCAGCTGGAAGGAACATATAGCTAACAAACAGGGAAGGGGGGAGAGCACGTTGTTTTTGTTTATATGTTTATTTTTTTAATGTTTATTTACTTTTAAGAGAGACAGAAACAGAATGTGAGTGGGGGAGGGGCAGAGAGAGAGGGAGACACAGAATCCGAAGCAGGATCCAGCCTCTGAGCTGTCAGCACAGAGCCTGACGTGGGTCTGGAACTCACTAGCCATGAGATTTTGACCTGAACAAAAGTCGGACGCTTAACAAACTGAGCCACCAGGCACCCCTGTTTATTTTTATGATGCTATATTTTCTCCTTATCATTAAGGTCACTTAGCTTCTCAATCACATGTTTTATTACAGAAAATTCTTTCTTTTCTAGGAAACATTCTTCCCGGAACTGTCTTATTCCCTGTTCTAATTTGCACTCTGGACCTACTACCTAACCATCATCCTGGAATTATTTTTCTTTTTAAAAAACCTTCTGCTATTTAAGTATTTTATTATACTTTGTTCTAAAAAAAATATGTAGCAAACCATCTTCCAGTCCTCCTAGGAGAGCAACCTAGCATTTAAAATTTTCTTCCCTTGGATTGACTTGCAGAAGACATCTCATTTTCAAGAAAATCCCAGGGGATGAAATCTCACAAGTAGTATTTGAGTAGGTTTCTTTTCATGTAGAAATTGCAGTGAAAATTGGTAATCTCAAATAACAGGCAATTTTGAATAGACACAATTTTAGTATTTGCAAAGGATTAATAATTTATGAAGACTGACATATTACTAGTGTTTGTAATAAGATTTTTAGTTCCTTGAACAAATATTTATCCAGAACTCGGTATGTTCTCAGCATTGTTTCATGCTCAGGGGATATAGCAGTTCCTCAGGAAGAGTTTATTCTAGTTGATGAGGCAGAGGCAAAAGATAAGAAACATGTAAACATTAAATATAGAATGAGAAGTCAATCCTTGATGATGCTGGAAAGGTGCAATAAGGAAGTGCTGGGGGATGGAGGGGGGCACACCTTGCAGGGGGGGATCTCTGAAAAGATGACATTGTTTTTGTTTTTATGTTTCATAGTTTCTTCTCTTCATTTTATTTTTAAAAATTGTTTTATTTCAAAATAATCAATGTTATGGAAAAGTTGAAGATGTAATACAAAACATTTTTTTTTTCTGAACTGTTTGAGAGTACATTGCTGGCTTGTTCCACCATTTCTGAATACTGTCATATATACTTCCTAAAGACAGGGATATTCTATTACATAAACATGATACACAATAGATTAAGTATTTGGTTTTGTGGTCTCACTTTTTCCCTTTCTTGAGTTCCTCTGTTGTTTTATTGGATGAATAGGAAGGAAGTCTTTCAAAGAGAATTGTCTCTGAGTGGTAAAATTTTCTAAGTCTTATGTACCTAAAAATGCCCTTAGTTTTACCAGAACTCATGATTGGTAGTCTGGCTGGGCATTTAATTCTAGGTTCCCAATCATATTTTTTTCTGACCTCAGTCTTCAAGCATACAATGAGAAGGTAGACTCCCATTCATCAGAAGCAACAAGTAGAAGACCTAAGATCCTCTCTACCTTTCATAAATCTCTGTCTAGATGAGGTCTTTTTTCTTTGTTCATGTGCTCCTTCT
Organism: Felis catus; assembly: GCF_018350175.1. NCBI lineage: Eukaryota > Metazoa > Chordata > Mammalia > Carnivora > Felidae > Felis > Felis catus. Next base: position 113,372,038 of record NC_058372.1, on the reverse strand, counting down.
ATTCATCTATGTGACCTTTGAAGCTGAGAATATGTGCATTTATGTCTAAAAAATAGATTATCTTCTATTATTTCTCTGGTAATTTCTTTAGGATATTTTGTCCTCTTTCTGAAACTTTTTGAAGGATAATAACTCCCCTGGATAGGTCCTCTAAGACTTTAAACTTTTCTTCTACATGTTCCTATATTTCTTGCAGCCTGATTTATGAGAGATTCCCTCAGGTTTATTTTCCAGAACTTCTTTTTATTTTTTTCTCAATATCAGACATTGTAATTTACAATGTATTCTCAATAAGTCTTTATTGTTCTTTAGTTTCTATAAAGATGTATAAAATTATATTCTGTGTTCAGAATTACCTGATCCTTTCAGAGTTGATTCATTGGTTCATGTTGACACTGTGTGTGTGTGTGTGTGTGTGTGTGTGTGTGTGTGTGTGTGTGATAATTATTTTTCTTCTAATATGATATTTGTCTATTTAACATCATGAACTGAAGTCTAGCTCACTTGGGACATTCTTGGCCTGGGTTCCTTCTGTCAGCATGTAATCTTGCTCCTCACCAGGAACACCTTCAATTGAATTCCCTTCAATGAGAGGTGAGGACTGTGTGCTCTGTGTGCTCTGAGCCCACAGAGTTAAAGTTTCCTTTAAACTGCATGAGTAGAGAGCAGAGAGCTTATTCTGGGATTCCCAAGCCATTTGGGGGGGGGGCAAGAAGAGGTGGTAACTTGCACAGCTGTTCAGACAACAAGCACCAACCCTGATCTCTAACTTCTGTCCACTCGTGAAACTGGAACTTTTATCTCCAGGTTAGGAGCATTTCAGGGGCACCACCATCACAGACCATGATTTCTATCTCCATGGCAGCCTTTGTGTGTGCACAACTGGGCTGTACCCCTGCTCCTGTATTTCTTAATATATCCCATATTTCCCATCTTTTCAGAAATTCATCAAGATTATAGCTTCCATTTGAAAACTGCTATAAATATATTATCTATGGTACTTTCATATTTTATTTCAATGGGATTTGTGGAAGGAGAAGAGTATATATGTCTAACCTGTCACTTTGAACCAGAAACCCCAGTTTTTCAACCTCAAAGCTTTCTCCCTCAGCCTACTCTCTGCCACTTCTTTGACTTTTATTTGTACCATTAATGCTGACTTCTTTCCTTGTACCTTTCCACAAATGTTAGTATTCCATCCTTGTCTATCTCCTCTTTTTCTCCTACTTATTTCTGTGAATGATTTCCACTCACTCCCGTGGATTCAGCTTTCGCTGTAAGCTAGTGAACTCATTATACACGACTAGCTCTCATCTCTATTCTGGGCTCCAGCTTTGTATTCTCTACTCACTATTACCATTTCATGCATATTTAATTTTCCATCCAATGTCAAGAAACAGTAGATACTCAATAACTTAATTAATTAACTAATTAATGCATAAATGATCTAGAACTAGTTCTAAGGTAATCTTTCTACTATACCAATACTATTTCCTAATTATTTTTCACAAATAACTGGGAAGAATTAATGAATATTAATGAATGATTAATAAATGAATGATTTGCTCAGTGTGAGCTCAACCGTGGGCCTCCTCTTTACCAAAATTTTTACCTAACTTATTTGCTGATAACACAATGTATTCAAATTTCACTCATCTCTCCCTACAAAAAAATGGAGACCAAAAAACTTGAGAGGAAAAAAGAACCACAACAGTTTCCAGTTTCCAACGACAACATAGCAATATACTTCTATTTCTAATTTCAGTTACTGTAATTAAACTTCTGTTATATCAAGTTTTTGAAGCTAAAACACTCAAAGCAGAAGTTTTCACTTACCTAATTGGCTACCAGTGCAAGTGTAGATTCAATCCATCTGTCTCTAAGTGGATATGTGTATCTCTGCCAGTCTTCCCTTTGTTTTGGCTTTAAATTACCCTTTTAAAGACTGATTTCCCATGGAAGAAAAGCTAACAAGAGTCACTCTTCTAGTCTGAGCATTTCAAGTATAACTTTTGATACTGGACATAGATTCTATCCAATTCTGCCAGAATGAAGAAAAGTTTCAAATTAGCTAAGGTTTCCTACCACTATGGATTCTTTAGATACTTAAAAACAAAAGAAAACATAACAAGGTTCTTTGTCCACACAGTACGATTATCTGACACCTAATAAAGTGGTGTGGTACGGACAATAGTATCTTTCGTTCCAGTTCTAATCATTGACTGGTCCAGCCAATCTGCCTTCACATTCAAGGGTTCCAAGAACGGTTACTCACATAATCTTCCAAAGAAACCATAAAACCTTTTTTAAATTTAAGAAACTGTAGGCAAATGAGATTTTCACAGGTTTGGAATCATAGGTCAACTTTTCTCTGGATATTCCAAATAAAAACACTTTATATGAATAATAACAGTAATAACAATAATAAAAGCTAACATGTATTAACTGCTAGGCAATACTCTAAACTCATTACATAGAACATTTCATTTAACTTTTGCAAAAACTTTTTAGGTAGGTCTTATTATTACCCCATAAAGAATTGAGGCTTAGAAAAGTTAAATGTCTTGGCCAAGTCATTTCTCCAGTTCATAAGTGGTAGAGCTGGGACTTGAACCCAAGCAATCTGATAACAGAGCACGTATTTTTAACCAGTAGGCAAGGTTATAAAACAGATTTCATCTTGTATGTCAGCTTTTATTGACAGTGACAATATGGAGAATGTTGAAAACATTCAGTCACTAGACTTAGTATGACAGAATACCAACACTGACCAATGAGGTAAACCATGAGCACATTAGAGTTTATTTATTCTAGGTATGTATGTATGTATGTATGTATGTATGTATGTATGTATGTATGTATTTATTCTAGGTATTTCCCCTCTTAAGGAAAGTGAAAGAAACAGGGAGGGAGGGGGAGAGAGTAGGAGATAGAGACGGAGACCGGCAGACAGCCAATTTGCCTGTGTATCTATAAACAACTCTCAGAAAATGCATAGTTTAGGTTAGACAAATTCACAGAATGTGTCAAACCCTGACAGCAATTTGTCTTTCTCTATGGTAGGCTTGTAACAAAAAACTAGTGATTTGAATAATTGCTCTACTTTATTTTCCTTCCCCCACACACTGATGGAGTATTTTTTTTAAGATGAAGGAAGTAATATGAAGAAGAAAGAAGAGACGTAAGATGCTTAGAAAACTATCACTTGGATGACTGAGTCAACTGTGTTCAATTTCAAGGAAATTTCAGAAAAAAATAAAGAAGACCTTAATTTTTATTTTCAGAGGGACCAGATAGTGGAAACATGCACAGGTAATTAAGGAGGGATCATATTTCTGTGATATTCACCCATCTTCCTTTTTTCTCCTGGTATTTCTTGCTTTTCTTTCCCCTAATTTGAACAGGCTATCTTCTCTGTGTTCCTTGACTTGAGGTTTGATTTAAGGCAAATTTTTCCAAGTTTCTGCTAAAGACAAATTTAAAACTGAAGGTCACCTAATTTCTGTCCAGACTAGAAAAAGTTTTCCAGCAGGGGAGACAGAGAAAGAGGGGAAGGGAGGTGTAATGAGAGCCAAAATCTCCCTGGATCCCAAGGAGAGAGTCTTAACGCCCTGCTTTCCAGAGAAGAGCCCAAGGGAAACAGACCTGGGATATTTTTATGGAACACCAAAACAAAAGGTACTTGGTTCCCAGGAAAAGCCTCCAGGAAACACAAACTGTCTATGCTTCTTCTAAGAGTTATTTATGGATATATCAATAATCTCTCTCTCTCTCTCTCTCTCTCTCTCTCTCTCTCTCTCTCCCCCTTTCTCTCTTCTTCCCCCTGCCCCCCTCAAATTTCTCTTTGTAAAGAAGTACCCAGGAAAAGAAAGGCTCTATGACACCTCCAGTTTAAGAAACCATCAGCCTCACAGACATGCCAATGTCTCTGAATGGCAGAAGGAAACAGGAAGATTCCCTGATTCTAGGAGTGACACAGAAGCAGGAAAGAGAACCCTCAAAGCCAAAGCAGGGATGCCTAGGGAGCCAAGGACATCTCACAGCAAAAATGTGGAGTGATACCCTAAGGCCAATTAGGACAGTGCATATCTCATTTGCTATCTTCATGGAAATATAATAGAGATATTATATTGGGATGGATCCCCTCCCCCAATGTCTTGACACTTCATAGCCTCTACAAAATCTTAAACATATTTTTAGATATATACCCTAAAGAAATATGAAGGTAGAGAAATCCCAAATTAATAGAAATAATTATTCTATCCCACTGTAACAGAGAGCTCAAAATAGATAGCTAGATTATATAAAAATTTAAAAGTTACATTCTTTACACTCAATTTGGTAGATAAAGATTCATTCCCACCACCACCCCCAAAAAGGGAGGGGGCACCTGGGTGGCTTAGTCAGTTAAGCATCGGACTTCAGCTCAGATCATGATCTCAAGGCTTGTGAGTTCGAGCCCCACTTTGGGCTCTGTGCCTATAGCTCAGAGCCTGGAGCCTGCTTCAGATATGTGTATTCCTCTCTGACCTTTCCCCACATGCACTCTGTCTCTCTCTGTCTCTCAAAACTAAATAAACAAAAGATTCATCCCCACTACATCCATTTATACAATCTAAAAAATGATTAGGAAGAAGGGTGTTAATAGTACTAATCTATGGCAAAATAACTTCTTACTTCATAGATGCAAAGAAGAAAATGTAAAATTAAATTTGAATATTAATCAAGTAATATAAAAATGTAACATTAAATGAAAGAGTGTGAAATATATTCATGATGAAGAAGCAGAATCACTACCATTCAAGAACATTAACAGCAAGTGAAAGTTTCAATGAGAAATCATCATAGAAGAGCCTTCAGTTTGTTAAATCTTGTCTTTGTGTTCTATGTGCTATATCTTTTACCACGTCAAATACTTAAGAGCTAATGCAAACATTTTCTAAACCTAACCTAGCATGAGTGAAAGTTTATTTCCTGTATAACTGGTTAAGTCCATTTAGAGGAATCCTAACTCAGGTCACAAGTGTCTACTTAAGGAATCAAAGTAATAAATTATTGAATAAGACCCCTGTGACATGTGCAAATAAACATGCTCCGGGTGCCAACATGCTCACATAGAATAACTTAACAAGCTCTGTCTACAGTGCCAAGGCAGAGAGAAGAGGGAGTCAGCTGTCAAACATATTTGCAACCAACCAAATTCATGCAAATGATTCCAAATGATCAGGCCAAAAAAAAACAGCCATCCTCGCCTAGTTGGAAGGCATTAGTTAGAGCTGGTAAAACTGTTAAATACTATTTGGTTGCCAGAAAAAGACCAGAAAGAAAGTGAATTTGTTAAGCTTTGAAAGCCGAGATTCTTTTTTTTTCTTTTTTTTAAAACATCTGTTAGGCCCAGAGAGTACAAGAAGGCCAGGCTATGACAGTGATATACATTTGGTTTTAATTGGAATACAGTTGACACACAATGTCACATTAGATTCAGGTGTACAACATGTGAATCAGCTAGTCTATATGTTATGCTATGCTCACCACAAGTTGTAGCTACCATCAGTCCCCATACAGCGCTATTACAGTACCACTGACTGTATTCCTTATGCTGTACTTTTTATCCCTGTGACTTATTCATTCCACAACTGGAAGCCTGTAATGATGGACACTTGTCCATGTCTTGGCTATTGTAAATAATGCTGTGGTAAACAGGGGTGCATATATCTTTCCAAATTAATGCTTTTACTTTCCTTGGGTAAATACTCAATAGTGGAATTACTGGATCATATGGCATTTCTATTTCTAATTTTCTGAGGAACCCCTCAATACTGTTTTCCAGAGTACAGGTCTTTCACCTCCTTGGTTAAGTTTATTCCTATGGCAGCAAGGATGTGGTTTACTGTTGGTGGGAATATAAGCTGGTGCAGGCACTCTGGAAAACAGTATTGAGGGGTTCATCAATAGATGAATGGATAAAGAAAATGTATATCTCTTTATCTCTAATATCTATATCTATCATATATCTACATAGATATATACAGATATATACAATGGGATATTACTCAGCCATAAAAGATATGAGATCTTGTCATTTGTGACAATATGGACAGACCCAGAGGTTATTATGCTAAGTGAAATAAGTCATAGAAAGACAAACACATGACTTTAGTGGAATCTGAAAAAATGAATCAAGTGAATAAACAAATAAAAAGCAGAATCAGACCTATAAGTACAGAGAACAAACTGATGGTCGCCTGGTGGTGGGGGTTAGGCAAAATGGGTGAAGGGGAGTGGGAGATTCAGGCAAGTACTTCGGGAAGTACTTGCTCTTATCTCATGATCTCTGCCCCTGGAATCTATTCTCAGTCAAGAGACAACCATCTTACTCAATAAAACAAATCCTAGTAATCCTAACTGCTGATTTATATTACATTTCAAATCACATTTATTATGTGCTTCTGGTTACGAGTTATTCATTTAAATTACTAAATTAAATAAATATAAAAATAGTAAATAAAATTCCACCTTGCAGTGGAAATTTTGTAAAAATTTTGCTGTTTATTTTTCCAGGTAGATAAACATCTAGTATTTCACATTCTAGTTTGAAATTTCCTTAACCTGTGTTTTGAACTTCTAACTAGGGCACCCCAGAGTCAATGTTTTAAGCTAAGGACTCTAACAGGGCAAGTCAATGGATGACAGATTGGAGACAAGCACACCTTTTGGTTGTCCTCAAATTAGATGAGCTATCACCCCGTTAGCAATGTAGTGTGACTATATATGAAAGAGGTGCACTGAAAAATAAGATGGTGGTGGTAAATTCAGAAAAGTTAACATCTTTAGAGTCAACTAAATACACCTGTGATAATAGAAGAATTAAAGGCAAAATGACAATGAAGGAAAAGGAATCTTATTTATTTATTTTTTTAATGTTTAATTTTGAAAGAGTGCCAATGGGGGAGGGACAGAGAGAGGGGAACAGAGGATCTGAAGCACGCTTTGCGCTGACAGCAGTGAGCTCGATGTGGGACTCAGACTCATGAAGTGTGAGATCATTACCTGAACTGAAGTCAGACGCTCAACTGACTGAACCACCCAGGTTCCCCAAAGTAATTTTAATATCTACTTTGTCCTACAATATTTCTACCTCTACAATACTGTAGGCAAGGCTTTGTTGTCATCCCTATGGCTTACTCTACATCATGACTTTTGTGGTCCATAAGCACTTTTTTCTTTGTGGTCCTCTTCCTCTATAAGAAAATATTAAAAATTATACATCATAATTGCATTGGAATAAAGACAAATATAATCCACGCTGGGTTCCATTATTAGCATTCATCATTATATTCATTTTTTTCTTATTTTAAAAGAAATTAAAATCAAAATCTTTTTTAGGTCCCTAGAAGTATTGTGGACATTAGGCACTGTAACTACCAGCCAACATTAAGTCAGTCCCATCTATGACAGATAGTGCTAGATAGTGTATTTATTCACCCCTTCTGGAATAACAAAACCCCAATTTTTAGCCTGGAGCAATGTACATCCAAAATAAAGACTACAGTTTCCAGGATCCCTTGCAGCTATATGTAGCCAATGGAATATGAGTAGAAGCAATGGGGATAACTTCCAGGTTGTGTTCCCTTTTCCTATGGGAAAATCCTAGTTTGGATTCAGTGTGGTAGGAATGAGTCATTCACACCATGTAAATGGGGACAACAGTCTATTTATACTAGAACAATAAAGTAGTAAGAACCTGGGTTTCTGACATCTCATGGAGCTTTGATGACTTCCCAGAATACAGTCACAATATAAGCCCAGGCTTTGTATGAATGAGAAATAAATTACTATTTAGTTTAAGTCCCTATTTGGGGGGGGGGGGGGGCGGTCTTGATTACATGCAGCCAAACCTATATCCCAAGTAACAGAATCAGCTTTCACAGTAAGAAAACTGAGGCACAGATTGGATTTTCTCAATGTGGTTTAGTAGAAACTAAAACAAGACAAAGGTCAACCCTGATCTACCCATACTTAAAACCCTATGCTCTGTTCATTGCCTTCCCACATTGTCTTCTCCCTTCAGAGAAACAAAAACATGAAGAACAAAGCAATTATGAGAGAAAGAAGAGCATAAACTTTATGAAGCAATAAATGTCATCAAAAGAGAATCCAAACAAAAAACAAATGGAAAGAAAAAATGAAACAGATTCAGTGTGGATTTTTGCCAGCACCACATGACTTGACATTCTGAATTATGACTACTTACAGGAAGTATTAGAAACTTTCCAAGAAAGGGGGTAGTTCATATAAATGATGAATCCTACATTTTGCTTATTTGTTAACTTTGACTGTAAGTTTATATATTATTTTTCTGGCTCTGAGAATTTCTGATTTCCACTGACACAAAGCATCATACTGAGGTGAGAGTCCACAAAACATATCTGGTAAAAGTATAATAGCGAGAAATATTTCCAAATACAGATCCAGTTGTTTCCTTCTAACCCTTGGGATATAGGTTCGTCCCTCCTGAGCAGTTTTCTGCCTTACCCAGTATGTCCCTCAGGGTGAACAAGGACCCCTGGCCAGTTACTTCTGTCCTTTAAATACACTAAACAGTCTAGTTACTGAATGAATTGCACTTTTTAAAGATTAAGGTATTTTATATACACACTTGAATCTTGGGTCTTTTAAAGTAGCCATATTTCTAAAAAGACATTTTATTTAAAAGGGAGTCTTTCAATGAGTCTGGAGGTTTTCCTCTATTCCTTGTTCATTAGAGTAAACAAAATGAAAGGGCACAGATGTCACTTGCTCCCTGGGAATCTGTTAGCTTTTTAGGAGAATACAGGTCATCTTAGAAGTCTTTTAAAAAAATCAAGCTTCTCCCTCACAAATATATTCATGGAATATGCAACATCCAGCTATATTTACTATATCCTCCAATAATAAATGTTTTAAAACATCCAACTTTTTAAAAATCATTTTGGATATAGCAATAGGCGTATCACCAGAAGACTTAACCTTGTAATTATATACTTTTTTTTATTTTTAATTTTTATTTAAATCCCAGTTAGTTAACATATAGTGTAATAATTTCAGGAGTAGAATTTAGTGATTCATCACTTACATATAACACCTAGTGCTCATCTCAACAAGTCCCCTCCTTAATGCCAGTCACCCATTTAGCCCATCCTCCCACCCAACCTCCCACCAACAACCCTCAGTTTGTTCTCTGTATTTAAGCTTCTCATGGTTTGCCTCCCTCTCTGCTTTTTTATTATTTTTCCTTTCCTTCCCCTATGTTCATCTGTTTTGTTCCTTAAATTCCACATATGAGTGAAGTCATAAGATATTTATCTTTCTCTGACTGATTTATTTTGCTTAGCATAATACATTCTAGTTCCATCCACGTTGTTGCAAATGGCAAGATTTAATTCTTTTTGATCTCTCGCTAATATTATATATCACATCGTCTTTATCCATTGATCAGTCAATGGATATTTGGACTCTTTCCATAACTTGGCTATTGTTGATAGTGCTGCTCTAAAAATTGGGGTGCATGTGCCCCTTCAAATCAGCATTTTTAATCATATGGAAAAATACCTAGTAGTGCAATTTCTGGATAGTAGGGTAGTTCTATTTTCAATTTTTTGAGGAACCTCAATACTGTTTTCCAGAGTAGCTCAATACTGTTTTCCAGCAGTGGGAAAGAGTACCCCTTTCTCTGCATCCTCACCAACATCTGTTGTTTCCTGAGTTGTTAATTTTAGCCATTCTGACAGGTGTGAGGTGATATCTCATTATGGTTTTGATTTGTATTTCCCTGATGGTGAGTGATATTGAGCATCTTTTCATGTGTCTGTCAGCCATCTGGATGTCTTCTTTCAAAAAGTGTCTGTTCGTGTCTTTTGCCCATTTCTTCACTGGATTTTTTGGTTTTTGGGTGTTGAGTTTGATAAATTCTTTATAAATTTTGGATACTAACCCTTTATCCCATATGTCATTTGTAAATATCTTCTCCCACTCCATCAGTTGCTTTTAGTTTTGTTGATTGTTTCCATCACTGTGCAGATGCTTTTTATCTTGATGAGTTCCTAATAGTTCATTTTTGCTTTTGCTTGCCTCCAGAGACATGTCTATTAAGAAGTTGCTGCGGCCAAGGTCAAAGAGGTTGTTGCCTGTTTTCTTCTCTAGAACTGTGATGGTTTCCTGTCTCACATTTAGGTCTTCCATCCATTTTGAGTTTATTTTTGTGTATGGTGTAAGAAAGAGGTCCAAGTTAATTCTTCTATATGTTACTGTCCAGTTTTCCCAGCACCACTTGCTGAAGAGACTGTCTTTATTCCATTGGATATTCTTTCCCGCTTTGTCAAAGATTAGTTGGCCATACATTTGTGGGTCCATTTCTGGGTTCTCTGTTCTGTTCCATTGATTTGAGTGTCTGTTTTGTGCCAGTACCATACTGCTCTGATGATTACAGCTTTGTAATATAGCTTAAAGTCTGGAATTCTCATGTCTCCAACTTTGGTTTTCTTTTTCAGGATTGCTTTGGTTATTCACGGTCTTTTCTGGTTCTATACAAATTTTAGAATTGTTTGTTCTAGCTGTGTGAAGAATGCTGGTGTTATTTAGATAGGGATTGCATTGAATATGTATATTGCTTTCAGTAGTAATGACATGATTATGTACTTTTATCTTCTAAGATCAAAGCTGATCCAGAAAGACAGAAAGCCACTAAGTGAATTCACATCATTGCCCATCCTGTCACAAAGACTCTGGTAGCCAGAGTCAGAGTTAGATAAAAGAATGTAAGGCAAACATATTGTTCTTTTCCCTCTAGAAATTGTCCCCAAAGTGGCATTAGTGAAAGACAATTTGTCATAGTGCGGGGAAAAATATTAGAACTTTATATTTTATTTAGGCAATAAGAAAGTAATTAAGCTTTATTACACAGATCTATATTCCCCTCATTCAGTCTGTATGTCAGAGCCCTCTGCCACATGCAATGAGCAAGGTATGTGGAAAAGAGATGAGTCCTTTGAAAACACATCAGGAGTGACAGCAATATACTGTCTCATGTACTTGTTTCCAGTGTATTCTATTGTGTTGTAATTTTTGTGGATCTAGTTAAATGGACTAAGCAATTAATGGGTTTCAAATGAATCTACCCTCACAAAATGTCAAGTGGATTTAAAAGTTTCTGCAAATAATCCACAGATTGAAAATTTCTAATAATTTAAACACAAAGCAAACCACTAGAAAAAATGGCAAAATTAATATTTTAGCTTCTGATATAAATTTTTTGTCAGTCACGTGTTTTTTTTTTGTTTTTAGTTTTTTGTTTTATTTTTAGATACAGAGTGTGAAAAGGGGAGGGGACAAAGAGAGAGAAAGAGAGAATCTTAAGCAGGCTCCATGTTCAACACAGAGCCTGACACGGCTTGATCACATGACCATGAGATCATGACCTGAGCTGAAATCAAGAGTTGGAAGTTCAACCAACTGAGTCACCTAGGTGCCCCTTTCAACCATGTTTTATAGTTAAAAAAATCATCTACTCGTGTACAAAAAGATCTCAGTCTGAAACCTTCAAAATTATCAAGAATATTGCTTGAAATATGGATTTACTTTTACTATTTATGACAATAAATGGCCACAATTTTATCAATGAACCTCATGCTAAGGGTATATCATACCATAAGATATTAATTCATGACTATAAGAAGCAAGACAGTTTTAATATAAATATGTTAAATATAGCATAATCATTTTTTCAGTGGTATTTAAAACCAGACCACTCTCAAGCCAGCAACTTGTAACATTTTGCTAAATTGAATGACAAATATTTAGGAGTCACTTCTGTGGTCCCTTAGTTAACAGTGAAAGACACATCCCATTGGAAAAACACTTTCTCTTTCTAGTAAAAATGCCTGATACAATTTATAGAAATGAATATACTGACAAATCACAAAGCATTCCTTTATCAACAAATAGATTTGGAAGGTACATAGAAAACATTACTGAAGATTTGGCAAAATGAGCATCAGATCAAGTTATCAAGTATGAGAGGTTTGCTGTTAGATGAACATAGTGATGTTCCCACATGTCTCACCTTATGCATCTGTCAGACTTTGCTTAGATGAAATACACAAGGAACTACTTTTGTCATCAGTCATCAAAGGAGAGATGAAACAAAGAAAGCAGGCTCTCAATAGTATAAAAATTCTTTAATAAAACAATGCTTTATACAACTGTGTAACATAACCACTACTAGAGCCACTGCCTTGACAAGAATATAAAGATTTAAGGTTAAGCTGACAGAGATAGCACTGTACAATGGACCTCTTCCTGCATTGTTCAGAGACCAAGCTAGTAGCAAAGAAGTCATAGTCTTCAAGCTATAGGATGTCAACAGTATGACACGTTTTATAGAATTAAGACTTTCTAAAATAGTAGAATCTTTAGAATATTCTCAATCAGGTAGAAGAAGAGCAGGAAAATCTTTTGCAAAATCTCAAAGTTTTGCTGGTTAGCTCATGGCAAAGTTCTTTTTTGTTGTTGTTAATACCTTTCTTAAAATGTTTATTTATTTTTGAGAGAGAGAGAGCGAGCAGGAGCAGGATTGAGACAGAGAGATAGAGACACAAAATCTGAAGCAGGCTCCAGGCTCCAAGCTGTCAGCACAGAGCCTGATGTGGGACTCGAACCCACCAACAGTGAGATCATGATCTGAGCTGAAGTCAGATGCCCAACCAACTGAGCCACGCAGGTACCCCTTCAGGGCAAAGTTCTTAAAAAGAACTGTTGAGCTTAAAAGTAGATTACATTTCTTTCAAATATGTAAAATTTTCCAACCTTTTTAGTGCAATTATAATGACCTCCCATAGTATCCTCCCAAGAAGAATTTTTTAAAAAATATAAACATATAATTTCTCTGTTGGATTTAAAGTTGGATATTTCAACAATGAGTATGAATGGCCACTTTTCCAAAGCAAATCTTGCAATGGAGAGAGCATTCTGAAAAAGATATTTGAAATTGTTTCTACTCTTATTTTGTTACTAAAAAAAAAAAAAAAATAGAAATGTATCTATTTTTAAAACTTCCTTATATGTTTCCTTTATCCATATGTTTATCAGACTGAAAAATGAATTGTCCAATCTATTTAAAGTTCTTCCAAACAAAGAATTTTCAGTAGGTTCTAATTCCTGTTAAAAATGTTAAAATATAACACTTTTTTATTAGTCTGCAAGAATTTATTAATGTCAGAGAATACAGAAATACACCAAATTTCATTATGAGATTATATCATTGGATAATGCTATGTAAAACATGAGTATCCTATTTAGAAAGCACAGCCAAATTGTACTTCCTCCATTTGGAGCCACATATCTTCATGAAATATCTTTTTCTACTATAACAGCCGTTAAATCTACCAGAGGATTTAGCAGGCATTAAAAGCCTCAGAAGTAACTTGAACTTGGAAGCAGACTACGGTAGAATCACTGCATTGCAAAGGGTTAAACCAAGATTTTCAAATGTTAATAAGAAAGTTGATAGTAACTACAGGAAATCCAAACCTGTGCAGTCTCTTTAACTGTCAGTGCCCACATGCCTGTGAAGCTCTGAGGGCTTGCTTTGGTTTATTGGAAATCATTAAAACGGTGCATTCTCCCCAGCTGATATTAATAAGGCCACACTATTCTTGCTGCCTGCAGCGCCGCTGTGTAATTCGCGGCTGCCCCCAATTATGTGTGGGCGATCTGCAGGCCTGTGGAGGGGGTTCCACACGGGCAGGCGCTTAATGAACAGACCGGCTTATAAACACAGGCTAATCTCTCCCACATGAGCACCTGAGGAGGATCACAAGTGACAGCTGTTTAAATTTTCAGGGAAATTAATGACCCCTAAAGAGGCAGCGCTTATCAGGCTTGGAGTAGGTTTGATAGAAGAGAGTCACCACGGGGCAAAATGTTTATAATCGTCCATAAGTGCCTCATTCAATGGCTTCATCTTGGGAACTTTTATTGACATGGTCCCCTCTATTAATGCTTGTGTTGGCAGAGCGACTTGATTCAATCTGTTCCTGATATTGGGCTCCTATGGCCGCTAATGAGCATCTCCCTATCCTCAGATCACAAGCCATTTAAAGTGATCAGGACTGTAGTTGGCATCCTGACCGCTAAGGGAAAATCCCATCAGACACATACATTATTTGGGTCCACCAGGCATTTGTAATGCATCAGCTCAGCCCTAGAGCTGGGCCTCACAGAGGGAATGGGAATAGACAGGCCACACGGCTGGCCGTCTGGGGTATAGAGCAGGAACAGGTAATTAAGTGCAGATTGGCCAAGGGGCCAGAAGTGACTTTTAAAAAAACAGATCTGGAGAGAAACAGCACATGGCAAAACTCACCACCCTCTTCTCCCACTGGTACCCCTTCTTCCACTCTGGTGTTTTATGTCTTTTATGTATCATTACAACAGGACACACTACCTTGTTCTCAGTTGTCTTTACATTCTACATACCCCCAGGACCACTTAACAGCAAGTGGTCTCATTTCCAAGGGGGCTTTGCAGAGTCTAGTGTCATGTGAAAGGAGATATAATAGAGACACAGAGAGAGACAGAGACAGATGAAAGATAGACATGCTCGTCTGCAAATAGTGTTACAAAGGGAAGACTTTTTAGCTAAACAAAAATAGAAGCTAGCACTGTAAGGTAACAAAACAGAAGAATATTCTAAGCATCTTCTAGGGTATTAATTACAGGAGGTAGAATAGAATTTTTTTTTAATTTTTTTTTTCAACGTTTATTTATTTTTGGGACAGAGACAGAGCATGAACGGGGGAGGGGCAGAGAGATAGGGAGACACAGAATTGGAAACAGGCTCCAGGCTCTGAGCCATCAGCCCAGAGCCCGACGCGGGGCTCGAACTCACGGACCGCGAGATCGTGACCTGGCTGAAGTCGGACGCTTAACCGACTGCGCCACCCAGGCGCCCCTTAGAATTTTATTAATATTAGAAATGAGATTAAGCTTCTCTTCAAAATCTATAAAACACTATTGTTTTTTAAAACAATTTTTTATATGGTTAAATAGCCAAATATTCTTCAGAGATATGTAAATAGGTTCAAATTCAGGCTCCATGGCAGAGAGCCGAGATTATCCTGCTTGGGTGAGATGCTCATATACCTCTCTAGATGATTTCAGTGGGAGTCTCCTACGTTCAGCTGAGATTTAAGCAGGCCAGAATTCTGGAATACCAACGTATTGACAATTCCACTCAGAAAGGACAACCTTTCTCTACAGTGTATTTCTCTTCCCATGACTCTCCAAGGAAAATGGCACATTTGCCCATTTTTGTTTTTTTCTTTTTTATGAAGTAACCACTGAAGCCCGGCTAAGCCCTTATTGCAGAACTGTTTTAGTTCTTTGTGAGTTTTTGCTAGTTATTATAGCATATACCTGAGGATAAATACTTAAATGTCTGTTGCACAGTTTGGTCCATTAAAAATATACATTTTCAAATTAGGAATTCATAACTAAAAAAGAAAAAGTATACTGGAAGCAAATAAACACATATATAAAATTTCTTCAGTATTACTGTAAGTTATTGAGATTTACTTACTCTTTTTCTATCTCTGGTGAAAATATGTCCCAGATATTATTCAATTACTGTGATATTTGCATTCCTAGAATAGGCAACAAACTCAATCTGATAAACATTTCATGTAGGAGTGATTATAATTCATCTCTATTTGCTATCAAGGGAAGAAAAGTGAGAAAATTACTCTAATGTGAGCACAGAAGATGTTAGCAGATAATATGACTATTCTGGTGAAATATTAATGTTTATAAAATGTTCATTGACTGTATACCAACTCATATCCTTAAATAATTGAGATTGGGGTTAGCCAGATTTATAGAATTCTTTGCTTGAAATTCTATATTTTGAAAAAAGGTATTTTATGCTATTTGACAAAATAAATCCTAATAAGTAATGTCAAAATCACAAATTTATTTTTTATATATTATTCAAAAGCCAGTACATGATTAATAAAAACACACTGAACTTTCCCACTCTTCTTCCTCTTATTCATGGTTAAAAATAACTAACTTTTTTGCTTTACTGTATTATATAAATGCTAGCTTTGAATATGATTTTCATAAAAGTCTAAATGAACTAAGAGCTTCAGAGATAATTATTCACCATGTTCTTAAACTTTTTCAACTATCCAAAGTGACATTAACCAAGGAAATATCTTTCTCATTGAAAAACAAAATGCATAAGAGACTCTTGGGAACCAATGGTGAGTACAATCAGAAAAACTTTTAATAAGATTAGCTTTGTTTAAAGTTTGTTTCAGGATAACATTTGGCTACACAGAGGCTTGACAAAATCATTCTTTATCTACAGTGTTAATTGATAGAAGGGTGGGTAGAAATGGACTTTTTCAAAAAGAACAGAGACCAAGAGAGACTGCTGGTATATCATGACCATATATCTTACCATGGTATATCGTAATCTGGTCATGGTTTTCCTGGAAAAAAAAAAAAAAATGCTCCAATTCCACCATCTTCTAGGAGTAAAACTCTGGTTGGCACAGTAGTTGGCTTCACTCTCCTCCTTTGGGAGCAAAAGCAATGACAGAAGCATAGTTAACCCTTTGTTCCCAGAATGCCCATGATTCTTTAGGTCCCAATATGGACAAAGAAGGATAACACAGAGCTCTAGGAAGGGCAGGGGAAGCCAAACTTCCCAGATTCAAACTCTGGCTCCTCTACTTTCAAATAAATTGCTTCTCTCTGTGCCTGTTTATTCATTTACAAAATGAGAATAATAAAAGTGGTAGGCCAGGGGCGCCTGGGTGGCTCAGTCGGTTAAGCAGCTACTTGGTCTCAGGTCATGATCTCATGGTTTGTGAGTTTGAGCCCCGCGACAGGCTCTGTGCTGACAGCTCAGAGCCTAGAGCCTGCTTCAGATTCTGTGTCTCCGTCTCTCTCTGCCCCTCCCCTGCTTGTGCTCTCTCTCTCTATCTGCTTCAAAAATAAATAAAATGTAAAAAAAAAAAATTTTTTTAAATAAATGTGGTAGGCCAGTATTTTATCCAATCACCAATATTCTGATTCTCCTTCCAGGCATCAGGTATGACTGTACATCTCTGCCTCTTGTCATTACACATGGCCAGGTGACTTGCTTTGCCTAGTTTGTCACTTCTGGTGATACAAGCTGATACATTATTCTCCATCATCTACATTCACGGATGCAATAATTGCAGAAGCATGTGGAAAGATGGGCATCTGACCTAGATAACTTATGACTGTAAGGTCTCCCACCAGCTAACCATAATTGTACATGAAGCATAAGCAAGAAATAAACCTTGGATGAGGTCATTGTAAGCCACTGGATTCAGGGGGTTATCTGTTACGTCAGTATTGCCTAGCTTATCCTAACTGACAGAATAGAATAATCCTATCTGGCTCTTAGTGTTTGTGTAAGAACAAACTGAGTATATCACTTAGAAGAGTAACAAGAACATTATAAATGCTTCATTTATTCATTATTCAACAAATATTTATTGAGCACCAACTACGTACCAAACCCTATACCAGATGGAGAGAATTTAATGTGAGTAAAAACAAAAAGTACCTGTTCATGCAATACTGACCATGTAGCAGGAAAGGCAGTTATAAATCAAATGTTAACACAAATATAAAACTGCAACTCTGCAAACTGGGATCCCTAAAGGGCAGATGGCACAAGAAAGCATATGAGATAATTGGCCAAGGCAGGGAGATCAGTAAATTCCTCTTTGGGGATGTGTTAACTTACCTTAGATCTGGAGGTCACAGAGTGAAGTTAATTAGGGAAAGTTGGAAAAGCAAGATCTTCCTTGAGGAAGCTACTGTGTATGCAAAGGCCAACAGTAAGGCACATGGCACCTACAAGAGAGTAGAAGCTTCTAGCTGAAGTGCTTACTAAAGGAAACAAGAAGTATAAAATTTGAATAGAGAATTAGGTAGGGGAAAGACTTTACAGGCTAGTGAAGATTTTGGTCTTTATATAAAGAGCAATGGAGAATTATTGAATATTTTAAGTGGGAGAGGATTACATGTTTAAAAGATCATTCAGGCTGAGAAGTAGAGAGCAAGTTATAAGGAGACATGGTGGATGCAGAAGTTAACCATCTAAGAGGCTATTTATTGCTAGAGTACTTGCTATACATAATGATAGCTTGTAATAGGACAGTCGTAATGGTGGTGATGGAGATGGAGAAAAAATGGTAGACTAAGTCAGCTTTTAAAAATATGCATCCATACACCTAATCTAGAGAGTGTGTTGGGGAAATATAAATATATATCTCAAGGTATTAGGTGACCTGTAGAAGGGTCAAATCACCAAAATGGAATATTCCATGGCCAGAAACACTAAAACAAAGGGAAACAACCAGCCATACAACACTGACTGTTCTAGTGGAAACCTCATGGCCTTAAAGATACTAAGAACCAGACAGTACTACAACTACCGTCATAGCTTCCCCAGGAGAACCAGTCATCTCCACAACATGCTTGCTAGATGGTCTGAACTCCTCATCGTTGCTGCCTCCTTTCATTGCTCATGTCCATCTTATAAAATTCACATGAATGCATTTATCTCACAGAATCTAAGTCTCATGAGAAGCCTTAACTACAAAGAAAAATAAATGTTATCTTTAGCTTTTCAGCTTTGAAAGTATAGGGAAGGCATATCTGATGGGGTAGAGTAGATATTCAGTGAATCAAACTAAAGTACTGCCACAAAGAAGTGAAATTAACTGGAATTTTTGATGTATTGGATGAAAGAAATAAAACTGAAAAAGGTAACAAGAACTCCTAGGTTTTTGGCTTCCCAACTTATGGGATGATAAATGATATTTACTGAACTTGGCTTAAAAGTAATGAACATGAGTTTGGTATTGAACACACTGAAATTGAAGTACATTTGAGACAGCCATGAGATGTCAAATAGACAATTGGATATGCAAGAGAAGGCCTTGCTGGAAATATAAATTTATGACTCATCCAGTGATAATTGAAGTCATGTTGTATTATTTTTCTATTGCTGCATCACAAATTACCACAATTTAGCAGCTTGAAACAACACCCATCTATTATGTCAGTCTCCATGAGTCAGGAGTCCAGCCGGGGATAAACTGGGCCCTCTGCTCAGAATTTCACAAGGCTGCAATCAAAGTGTCAGCCAGGACTGCAATCTAATCTGAGGTTCAGGGTCCTCTTCCAAACTCACTGGCTGTTGGCAGAATTCAGTTCTTTGAGATCATAGGACTCAGGTCCTCAGCTCTTAGAGGCCACCCACCATTCCCTACCATGTGACCCTCTCCAGAATATGGCAGTTCGCTTCTACATGGTCAACAAGAGAGCTTCCAGTCTCTCCTGTTTCGATACTCTCTCAGTTTGAATCTCTAGACCCTTTTTTAAAGGGCTCACTCAATTTTGTCAGACCCAACCAGGATAATAACCCTTTTGATTAACAAAAAGTTGTTAGGAACCTAAATTACACCTGCAAAATCCTTTCATTTTTGCCATGCAGCATAACTTAATCATAGAAGTGAAATCCTGTCCCATTCACAAGTCCTACCTACACTAAGGGGTGAGGAATATACAGCATGCATGAGCCAGGGATGGGAATCTTGGGGGCCATCTTAGGCTTCTGCTTATCACCATGTCCAAAGTAGAAGACATCCTGTGGAGAAGACCAGTGTCTAGAGAATGAAGATTTCCCATATTTAATGATAGAAGTATCTGAGATCAAGATAGAGAAGAAGCTCTATTATTTTATTATCATGATTTTATAGTTCAATATGCTCAACCATAATATACTCAACTACTTGAAATAATTATTCTATTTCAGATTTTGCAATTTAATAAAGAAGTTTGATGTGATCTTAGGAGTTTACCAATGTTTTAGACTCATAATGCCGTAAAGTTTCAAAATAGAGTAGACGTTAGAAATGATATAGTAAAACCTCCATATTTTACCAATGATGAGAGAGATAATAGTGACTTTGCCAAAGTCATTCAGCCAGTGAGTGGCTGACCCACAAATCTTCTGAGTCTGAAATCAGTTTTGGGCCTTTCCTTTACTATTAAGTCTGTTCCATGACATTAAGGCTGGTCATGATGCTTTATGCAGAAAATTATTGTCAACAAAATTAAAATTATTTGGAACACAATTCTATTCCTTCTTTTATCCATACCTTAGGATATACAGCAAGGAAGCCTTAGATGATCTGTTTTCTAGAGACAGTCCTCATAAAATCCCCTTATTCAACTGACCAATTATACTTTCAAATGGCATGCATGGAGTCATATAAATACACAATGTCAAACCACTCTGTAGAGTTGTTAACATACTTTAAATTGGAGATTTCAAAAGATTGAATATATTTTTCCTTACTGCTCCAGGAATTTTTCAATAATTTCTTTTATATAACCTATCCAAGAGGCCATAAACATTAGCTGATAAATTATTCAAATCTGCTGCATATTGTCTCTCTTTCTGCTGAAAACATTTGAGTTATGTTATAAATTCTTCCTGTTGCAAGAATATTGTATCTATTTCTGGTCAAAACATTCGAATACTATTGTAAATTATCTATATTAGTCTTCCCCTACCAGTCCTTTATACATATGGGTGCTCAATATTTGTTGTTCATCTATGAAGAATCAGAATGTTTATTGGCCTGGGAACAAACAATAGATTTGAGTCCAGCCTCTATTAGATAACAACTGTGTGCTCTTGAGAAACTGATTTTCTGAATCAGTTTTATCTATTAAATACATATAAGAATACCTACCCTAATATTTTTATGATAACTTGATGAGATAACAAATATAATGTGCCTCATAGAGTTATCATAGATTCTCAGTGCGTTGGCCACTTTCCTTCCATTGCTTCTTAGTTTTCACATGGGCAGTTATATCCTTTTATCATCCTTGCAGCCTGTTTTGTAAGTGATAAAGCCATTGTGCCTTTGTTTGAATTATATATGCTTTGGTTTTCATATAAATCACTTCATTTTTTCATTAAATAAGAACCAGCTCTCTTACTGAGTCCAAATTTGTTATCAGCCTTTATTAAAAATCTGTATATCTAAGAAGCATTACACATTCCCATCAATAATTCTTGTTCCCTTATTGACATTCTCAACTGAGAGTGAGATTTGGCATGGGAAAATATGCCCCCTAGAAAAGCATATGAGAAGTTCCAAAATGGGACCAAAAGCAGGATGTGGAATTTGAAAAGTCCTCCTGGTGATTTGGAGATCTACCTCCAAGCATGGGTTGCTTCTTCTCCCTTCGCTCGTCCCCACTGAAATCCCTAGATACTAATAGTAAATGTTCTGATGCATGTATTATTGAGAGTAAAATAAAACTTCTTTGTGGCAAATCATCACTCACCAACAATCCTTTATATCTATTAAAATTAGTCTAAGCTGCTTTTCTTTTTCTATATTCAATCTTACAATAGCCTGACCTCATTTACTTTTTGAGCCAGAAAGATTTATTTTTCTAATTCTTTAATTAGTGTCTTTAAGCTTAATGTTCATTTTTATGTACTTTGTATTCAAAATGTTCATCTTCAGTCAAACTTGTTGTGACAATAACACTAATGATTACATTCTATTTTTCAGCCCTTTGGTATCACTTACTAATGTAATGCACTTGCTGGCAAACAAAGGCGTGTTTCAGTTGTTCTTCATTAATTCTGATTATTTGCAAATTGAGTTTACACACACTGACTACAGCATAGCCATGAGATACAGCGGCCTCGGTGAGATACCACTTCACTTTACTGTTCTAAAGAAATGCATGTTTAATATTTAATAGGCCTCTGTTGATTATAACAATTTAACCACTAACACAAAGTGGTTTTACAAAAAGGAATTTAGTGGTCCATAAGAAGCCCAGAGATTTGAAAGAAGAGCCAAAGGGGATCAAGGCAACTGAGATCTTCAGTGACCAGAACTACTAACTCAGTGCCCCTCGCCCTGCTCCTCCCCTATCTTCCCATCTTTCATCTCTGCTTGTCTTTGAGTGGCTTTAGGTTCTTCTACCAGAATCAGTATCTTCTTGGTCTCTGACTGACCTCCTACCAGCTGCCTGGCTCAGATACAAAGAACCATATAGAACAATTCCCAGGAAGTCTCTGACTGGCTCAGCATGAGTCCCTTACCCTTCTTTGCACTAAATCATTTTACAATGGGGAAAGCAGCAATATAATTGGTCGTGTGTGCACCATCATGGAGACAATGCAAAGTACCCGAGAAAAAAAGCCCTACCAGAATCACTTGATTAGAAGTGGAGAGAATCAATTCTCGGAGGAAGGAGGAACTACATTGGACAGACAACATCAGCTACACCACAGATCTCACACATCATGGATGTGAAAGTTAACATTAAATTATATGGTATGAGGTTGCCAACTTTTCCTGCCAAGAAGAACTAGATAAGAATATCTGGCTAAAAGAGGCTGTTTTTACTTACATTTTATTTCCTTGAGGAAACAATTTCTATTTTGTTACACTCAAGAAACAAGTGTAGGTGTTTTCCAAACCAAAACAGAGTTTAATTCAAAGTTAGGCTAAATTAAGGTGAATTTCCCTCAAAGAAATGACTAGAGGTCAAATATTCTCTCATCAACAAGGTAACCAGAACCCTATTTATAAACACAAGTATGCTTTGAAGGAAGCCTGTGCTTTGGCATGGAGACCAGATCCAAGGGAGACCTGAAGAGTTACATTAAGTCTTGGGATCTCTGAACCAGCAATACTCAGCAAATAACCCACTGCAGATTAAAATTAGCTTCTCCACCACTGTTATGAGCAAAAATATGATATGTTTTGAGTATTAGATGACTAGTCACAGCTAAGCTTCATGTAATCCGTTTCATACTCTAACCTTACCAAATATTGAGAACAACATTAATAAAATTACTAAATAGTTCTTGTGCTATGAACTAAAGTGGAGCAAACTAATTGTGGCTACTCAAAGTGTGGTCCACAGACTGGCAGCATTGACATTACCTAGGAGTTTGTTAGAAATGCAGAATCTCAGGCCCCAAAGACAAGACAATTACATTTGAGAAGCACTGACCTAGAGTAAACCCTATGAACACCAACTCAAAGGAAAGCTAGGTTATAATGTCAAGCAATCTAGACTAAATGTAAATACTGGGAAACAGCTTTGGCCAGGCTGACAGGGAAATGATCAGAAGAATGGCATTTTCTAAGTTAGACTGCAAGTCTTAAAAGGCAGAGTTCTAAACAGAAACAAATCCCCTAAAGAATAACAGTGGTCATGATTACTTAAGACCATTATTTTTATGGGGGCACACCTACAAACTGAAATGGGAAACCTGGTTAATAACGATATCTTTGAATGCAAAGGTTGAACCCTGCATGTATGTATGGACATGTTCTCACATGTGATACATGTTTGAGTTTGTTGTCTGTATGTCTGTCTGGGGTTTCTGTCACATTCCTTTTGTGTCTCCCATCTCTATCTCCTAGATGTTCTCCATAACTGCCATCTCCTAGCACAACTTCCCCTTCAACCTCTCCTGACAGGAAGAAATAGAGACAAGAATAGTTGGCTAAATAATACTGCTTCAATTTAGACTTTATTACATTCAGGGAAAGAGATTAGGTGTTTTCTAAATCAAAACACAGTTCAATTGACTACAATTCAAACCAAAGTTATGATAAATGAAGGTAAATTTCCCTTAATGAGTAGCAGACAATAATCTTTAAAATATCATGCTGTCTTATCTAAAATTTTTTAAAAATTGTTTTCTTTTTCATCCTTGGAGATCAAAAAAATGAAAAATGATGAAGTCTTTCTATTTGTCCCCTCTCTATACATGCACTTATTTCAGATTTGTGATATCTGTTCAAATCTAAACTGGGGTCCAAATACACTAACACTAAAATACATTGATAATTACAATTTCAAGATAGAGTTTTCATCATTCATGTAAAAATACATATATATTTGGTAAATGCATCTTCAGATGCCTGTAATTAAAAAAAAAAAGGGCTATGCAGACTGAACAGAAGGACAAAATGTCCCTAGTTATTTTACAACAAACATTAACAAATTTAGTTATCATAAAGATTCTAGCAAAAGACCAACAGGTTTGGGCAACTAGATCTGCCCAACTTGCTAACTAATCCCTGACTCAAACAGGTATTGCTATTGCTTTAGGCAAAAGCTATAATATATGATATCGTACATTAGTTAGTACATAGTACTCCATAACATTGGCAGAGGTTTCAGGTAGAAACAAAGTAACATAATTCACCTCCATCAGCACCCAAGAAAATGAAATTTGACCACCACGAGACAAGTATGGGCTCTTGCCAATCTGTCACATTAAACCATAACTGACCTATGAATCAAGATCTAATAGAAGGGAACACACACATGTAAGTACAGATAGGATGATTTTATAAGCTTTCAACCTCGTCACTGCCCTCTAAAGTGAGGTCCAGGGCTAAGTGAACTCTATCTACCAGGATAGCCTGTGGTGACAGAAGAAATTGAAAGAACATAATGCTCACAGACCTTCTAGTATGTACAATCACTTCTCTCCTGCTATGGTTGGGAGAAAGAGCCATAGTCTAACAGCAGAGAGTAAGAATCTGGTCCGGAATTCTTTTATCAAACTGGCAAGCAACACGCCTCACAGATGGGGGTTTTGCCACTTCTCTTGCACCTTTATGCAGTAACAGCTGAGCTGATGCATCTTGCACCTGCCACGGTTTCTGGAGAAGTTTCAGAAGAAGGCCAGAGAACAGTAAATTATAGCTGACTAGCTAAAAGAAAATGAAGATGTTTATAATATCTTTATGGAAGTCAAATAATATCCCATTGAAACTTTCTCTTTAACACATGCTTGTTTCTTCAATGCCTATTAGCTTATAAAGGGAAATAATAAAAAGTCATACTAGTTTTCTTGAGCATAGAGGCAAAGCTGAGCAATGGTCATTTTTTTCCTGCTTTTTTTTGTTATTTGTCTTGACTAATACTTTTGCTCTACAAATTCATTCTAGAAAAATTGGTACTACCAATATACTAAAACAAAACCATATAATCCTACTATCCAGAAATAACTACATTGTGTTGGACAACTTTGTAAGCTTTTTATCTATGCATAGATTTTTTAATGGACTAATATATATATATGATGTATTATAATATGATTTTAATATTTAATAGTATACAATATATTAAGAGTATACACTAATTAATAGTATACAATATATTAATGGCTGACTGATATGCCATCGAGTAGCATATAATTTATTCATGTATAGACATTTAGATCACTTTCAATTATTCACTATCATAAATAATATTGTAATGAACTTGTTTGTACATATAGCTTTGCACCTTCTATCCTGGGGGTGGAATTACCAAATTAACCGGAATGCATATTTCAAGGTTTCTGAGATATACTAGTAGTGCAAGCTGGTTTTGAGGTAACCCTTTCCTTAACACCATGTATACATTTATTTTCAATGCCAAAAAAGATGGATTTCTCTTAATCAGTGATGACCAGGGTAGGCTGAAGTTGTAAAACAGACTCCTAGTACATTTGGAGGGTCTCAGATGAAAGTCTACACCTTCACTGGTATTTCTACTCACATTTTTTAAATCTTTCTTATACTCTTAAATGGTTAGAGAAAATCCAAGTAGTGTCCCCTAACTCTGAAGATGGTATGACAGGTAAGTCTCATGCAGTACCAGCTAGATAATTTGCAAGATACACTGCAAAATGAAAATGTGGAGTACTTTGTTCAAAAATTATTGAGAGTGTCAAGACATCAACAGCAGAGCATTAAACAAAGCCTGAGGGACTTTTGAGTACAGTGCCTCATGCAAGTGCAAAGACTCAGGTGCAGAATGTGGCCCTGGTTTCATACTCACCCAGAAGCTATCTACCACGATCACTTGGTCATATACCACCACTTTTCAGATCTACGGGTTTATTTCTCAGACATCCATATTTTTGGTGAAGGGTAGGCAAAATCCTTTATGCCACTGCTGATATAACCATTTGTTACTTTTTATTAATCATGTCCGACCATACTATCCTTATACTTTGTATACGGGGAACGATCACCCTAATTCTACAAGCAAATAATGTTCTCATCTGTCAGTGAAAGTTTAACTTCACAGAAAATACATTTAACCTAGTAAAGAGGAAGCTTCCATAAAAATAACTGAAACACAAACTTCATTCACTAATGCTATTTTTCCACACCCTGCAAGTTTGTGTATGTTCATAAGTACGTGTTTTAAATCAACAAACACAGTATACTTTAATTTTTTTTTTCATTTAAAAAGCACTGATCTGTGTTCACATTGAATTAAAGAAATCAACACAAAACTAAAGGAAATCAGGCAATGGTCTGAAATTTGGCAACCAAGAGACATTTCTATTCAATGCCTCCTTTTTCTATTGCCTTTGGCTTGGTTTCCATGGAAATGTATATTTGCTGCAAGCCAAGGTTTTTTTGTGGTCTAAGCTACAGGAAAAATGTGTAAATAAATGCAGATAGGTCGTCAGAAGAAATGTTGATTTAAAATATGGGGGAGGCACATGTAAGCTTTAGGAAGTGAATGAATTCTGTGGGGTCATCAAGTCCTAAAGACTCTGCAAATAAAGCAATTTTTGAATATGCATATAATAAACCTAAGAAGGACAGAAAGTATGTTTGTTCTAGTAACAATATGTCTAAACACGCTTTAGGTGTAATCTTGGTCTTTGATTATTTATTCATTAAACAGACCTTTATTGAGCACCTACTCCATACCAGACACCATGTTATGCACCAGGCTTATACATTTTAGGTTAGTTCAGTTCTGTGGCTGGCAAAAAGATTAAACAATGGTAACTTATTTAGCACTCAGCTAACATGTGTAGGGCATCTTCTTCATGTTGGACTTGACTGAATACATAGACAAATATAAAAAAAAACAAATAAGGCTCTTCCTATGGGATATAAAATAGAATGGTGGAGGGGGATGTACAGCCTCCATAATAATTATAATTTAATGCAATATGATTAAGCTCCATTAAATGGGCTATAAGTTAGTTTCCACAGGTATATTCCACAGAGTCCAATACAGAATATAAAAGTACTCTAAACTGTATTTTAATTATGGGGAGAAAAAAAAAGAAAAACTGAATCATGTAAATAAGGAATATAAGAGAAAATGACAGAATGAAAGGGATACACAAATAATTCAGAGGAAAAAGAAAAGTAAAAAGAGAATATAAAGAAAAAATTCTACAGAAAGAAAAGGAATAAGGAGAAAGGGACTGCGATATAAACTGTCATGAAGAACCAAAGAGATACAGGGGCCAAATGCCTCATGAAAGTAAGAAATAGAGAAAGATAGAGGTCTGTGAAATATCATTTGAATGAAAACAGGACAGCAGGCTTAGTCTATAATTTCCTGGGTCCATTGTGTAATTGGTAGAATTAGGCCCAATCCACAGGAAAGGACATCTGTGGAAATGCTCTCCAATTCTTGGAAGGCAATGGTCCCATATGGAGTATGCACGATGACGGCACATAGAACAGGCAGCATGCAGGATATACAATCTAAAGACTGCATTCCTTTTAACTGCCAACTTTTACACCTTTGTTTTATCTAAGGAAAGTAATTTGTCCAGAGTAGCTTAGAATAAAATCTATGTCAAATTTCTCCTATTAGCATTTTTGAAACATAACTTTCATTATTTAAAATCAATGGCCAATATTCAACACTTTTATGATAAGTGCTGTCATAGCTGTCCCAGATATAGAGAAGCACTTGTCTATGGACCAAGTAGTTACCAAGGAGATTGAATCAATAAATATATCATTTGTTAAAGATGCCAAGTTTTCTTATGGAATAGGATATTGGCAGGCAGCTCATTTTGGATTGTTACTTGGGTTTGCATCTAAAACCATGTTAGCAGACAGATCTCCACAGTCTCTGTCTAAACACTCTCTGCTTTCAATGTTTCAAGAATATGTGTTCACATCATTATCTTAAAACCATTGCTTCACTGGAGAGAACTACTCCTTGTCAGAAAAATCAGGACAAGCCAATGATGAGTCAGTCTTTACTAATAGATGTTAGACCAGGTTGAAGATTTAAACACAGAAAAGTAACATTTTATCACTAAATATTGCTTAGCAGTGAACGCATAACTAGGTATAAACTCCACAGACTAAAATATGGTGGTAAGATTTTTAAAGTTTCTGACATTATATTTTAAAATAACTTAACACTGCTCTTCTCTGGATGAAAAGAAGGTAAACATTAAGGCCAGAGAATATTATGGTAATTACAGCCTAGCACACAATGTGGTTACCTTTCCAACTTCTACCAGCCACACACATACTCACTCTGCTGCCACACCATCACCATTACTACCCTTTGCTAGTTTTAGTTTCTCTTTGGTTTACTGCAGATTATCTTCCCATAATACATATCCATGTGGTCACTGTTTTCACTGAAATAAAGTTTTGTTCTGTGACAAACTAAATTCTGTAATTTATAACACAGTCCAAGAGTCCTGGAGGAGTCTAGCACATTTGGACTCTGAGAGCAACTTCAAATTGTTCCAACTTGGGAGAGCAGAAAATGCGAACATTGGGGTGTGTATCTGATCTTTGACCAAAGCAAACATGATCTTTTGGGACATTCAAAAAGCAGCCTGCAGAGCCACAGTCCTACGAGTTGCAAAAAAGAATCTCTCAAAGCATCTTTTATCTAAAAATACAACTGAAATGTAATGTTTGTCACCCTACACATACACAAGGATATTTCTACCACAGTGGTTTTCCTATATAGCAGGTGCTCATGACATCAGGTGATTGTGACAGCATATGTGAAGAGCTCAAACTTCAAGTCCTTTGTTGGCTTTGGTGCTCACATCTGTTATAGAAACATCTCTCTGTTAAGCCATTTTTGTTCCCAGCTGCACACCGATTATTTAATAGATGTCCAGTTGTGTGAACATGCTATAGAAAGCCAGCCTTTGTTTCTCCTCCTAGAACTCAAAGTACTTTAGTTAAAGTCCTACTAATATTATTGTCATTGGATCGCAAAACACAAACCTTTTAAACATGAGGATGAAGGAGTGAGCTGGAGGGTGGAGGTCAGGGAGAGAATCCTTTCCTGGTACTTTCAACTATACACGTCAAGATTCTTGGAGGTTGTGGCGCTTAGATTTTGGAAGGAAATGCTGTTGTGTTATTCTCCTTCACGATGATGATTTGAAGCATTAACTATAGGGATTTTTCACCCTGGAAAATATCCCTAAGGGTTTCTCAAAGAAAAATGGCTTAGAAAAGCCAGGAGTTACTTTTTACCATCTCTCTACCCATAATGCAGAAAGTTCTCACGTTGGTTTGCAAATTGCATTTGCTGAATTTCTGTGGCAGCCTGTCAGACAAAGAAAGAAGGGGTTTTGTAAACTGAGATTAACTAAATAGTGTGGTCTAATCCTGCCTAGTTTGTGTTTATGCATGCTTCACTGTGGGATTTACAGCCTTAGCTCATGGAGAGAGAATAAACGTAGTGAACACAAAGAATCCAGGCTTTGTGTTACTGAAATTAGAATCAGGTTCAGGTGGAAATCTATTGGCATATTTATCTGAAAACAAGATACAGAAATAGAGAACAGTAGAAAAAAAAATTGAACTTTCTCTTAGCTTTCATGAAGACTCATTAAAAATTTCTCCAAAAAAAGGAACATCTTTGCATATATGCTCATCATAAAAATGGAGACACTGACAAATTTCTTTTGATAGAAAACACTCAGCCTTATTCTTTCCCTGCAATGGTTTCCTCCCTTTCCGACCCTAAGTTCCACTCCTGTGTTATAGGTCTATTGTTTTCTGTGCCACGCATCTAGAAGATTCTTGTACTTATAACCCATTAGGCTTGTCAATGAAGAGATGGCAGTAATTGACAGAGGGCAGCGACTGTGTCCTGAAAGGTTAAGAGTAGAATGTAAGCTATGTCTAAAATGTTCCCACCAAGTCTATTCTGCCTTATTAAGCTGTTTCAAAGACTGCATTCATTCTTCTCCACTCCAGATCAAGTTGACTGATAAGGAGCTTTTATTATTTCTTCTCACCTGGATGAGAAAGGGTCTACTTGTTAAGAGAGGCCCTTTTGTTAGACTGGTATATGTCCTTTGTGTTCATGTTTTCTTTGGTCCTTCATTGCCTCCTGGATTTTATGAGCTTTCACCTTGGGAGAGCTGAGGGCAGCTGGGGAGCAGGATCATGATACTTCTAATCACACAAAAGTGATAGGATATGACACTCATAGGAAAGAAGTCCAAATACAAAAACCTGAGTACCTGTGGCCTTATCACATTCCAATCTTATAAATGATCTTGTCAGTGATATAATAAGGGTGATTTATGTAGAAGAAGAACACTATATTTCACTATATTTCTTTAATATAGTGAAAATACTAGATAAAAAAATTGGAGGAGCATACATAAATCTTATGGATTGGGTCAGCCATCAGAAATTGCACTATTAACCTTCCATAATGTGAAATACTATGCAGCCTTTAAAATGTGTGGTGGACAAGGACAATTAACACTATGGAAAAGCGTTCCTACTCTATGATTAAGTAAAAATATGTAAATTAGAAAACAGTTTGCCAACTCTGAATAAAACATGGCAGACTGAACAATTCATTTATCTTTGTTCCAACTGGGAATCTCATTCAAATTACAACAAAACTTTTTTCTAATCCAAAAGACAAAGCAAAAGGGAAAAGAAATAACAACTAAGTAGAGATGTCAACAAATTCTGGAAGCTGGAAAGTGGACAGGGGAGCAATAACTGGCCAGGTAGAGCAGTGGAGGTAGAAATTCAAGTGACTACAGAGAAGGGTGGCCAGAACCATCCAATTCGAAGGTGTATAAAGTAAATACATGTAATGTTAACAGAGATAGATTGATGTATGTTTTGGGAATCAAGAAAACTCAATTAAAAATAGTTTATACAGTAACCTTCAAGATTTTTGCCTAGTTCAGCCCATAAAACAATTTGAAAAATTATGTATCCTCTCACATTTTAAGTTGATATTTAAAATTTTTATAAGTTTGTTAACAAAGTAGACAATAGAATATTATAAATATTTATATATTTTTTTAATTTTGTCCCAATTTTGAATGTATTCAATGGAATTGTAGTACCATTTTATTACATACATATATAATATTTAAAAATATAAAATTTCATACTTTAATATATATTTTAATATGTAAAATTTTATAGCCAGTGTCATCCATTTTAAATTTTTTTCTCCCTTGAATTTCTATTTCCATTATGCCTCCCACACAGCTATTGTAATGAATGTAATACCTTCATGCTTGAAATCTTTTACTGTTCTTCTATATTTCTTTGCAGCAAAAATATATTAAATACTTTAAATTTAAAAATTAGTTTTCTGGGGGCGCCAGGGTGGCTCAGTCGGTTAAGTGTCTGACTTCGGCTCAGGTCATGATCTCGCGGTGCGTGAGTTCAAGCCCCGCGTCGGGCTCTGTGCTGATGGCTCAGAGCCTGGAGCCCGCTTCGGATTCTGTGTCTCCCTCTCTCTCTGACCCTCCCCCATTCATGCTCTGTCTCTCTCTCTGTCTCAAAAAGAAATAAACGTTAAAAAAAAAATTTTTTTAATTAGTTTTCTGGTACTTACCTCTAAGTAATCAAAACATCTTCTAGTTATTAAGTCAAATATTATTACTACATAATTAGTCAAAATATAAATTTTTAAATCATTATAAATTTTTATAATTATTAAACATAAAAAGTAAAACTTTATTGTAAATGCAGTTCTAAAATAGATAAAAGAGGGACTGGATTTGGTGTTTTGGTGCCACAATTAAAGGAGGTTTCTTGAAGTTATATTATACCTTGGGCAATGAACCTTAGTAATATTTGGAATGGATGAGTGGTAAATCACTCCTTTGCAAAGTGGAAACAAATGTTGGATTAGGATAAAGTACTATACTTGAACCTACCTTGCAAATCTATCCAATATGATACCTTACTACTAGATCAGAACTACCCCAACCCTGCCCAACCACAAAATAAAAACCAAAGAGTCAATGATGGGAACTATAAGCAAAGTGAAATCTGTTTTTACATGTATTGGCCATACAAGTAATAGGAATCTCAGAATCTGATACAGATCTATGGGACTTCCTTTTTCTTAACCCTCAGGGAAATAAGTAACAATTTTTCCATTTTCTGTAAAATGGGGAAACAGAAGATTTGAATAAATAAAGCAATAGAATATTTGTGGATTTACTTTGTTAAACATATTTTTTCTTATAAAATTGACAAAGATTATAAAGTTGTACCACCACCATCTCCTTTAGAGATCTGAGGTACTCTTAATCATATTGATAAAAAAAAAAATTAAAAAAAACACCAATATGTCTTTGTGAGCATTTATGGACATAAAATCAAACACAATGAAGAAGTTGTATCATAAATGTTCCATTGCAGGGACATTCTGCTTAAGGTCTGCTCAGACTTTTAATATTCAAAACCAATAATTTCTGATCTCTTCTTTTCCTGGTAAATATCATAGCAGCAAGTGTTGACACTCTTCATTGTTCCAATGACTTTCAAATTACTTTCAAAATTAAGGACATCTTTCTCAAAAAACTTCATTGCCTATTTGATGTGCTTCCAAAAGTCTTTGAATGGGAAATGTTGACAGAGGGACACTTTTCATGGTTTTTTCTCAATTTTCTTTTCCTACAGTTACACACACACACACACACACACACACACACACACACACACACACACACACTGCAAAGCTCTGAAAAAGAGTCATCGGTCCTCATCAGAGTTGCAGATTGATCTAGCTGAGTGGCCATGGGCTCTGCCCACTGGTCAGTTCCGCCCACGAGGCACTCCAAATCAATCATCCTCAGGGAACCCACTTCTTTACACATTTATTCCTTTCCCATTTTGTTCCTTCCACTGCAGTGGCCTCCCCACTCTGTACTAAGCAAGTCCTTTCCTTCAAGGATTAAAGAGCCTGTCTCTACTACCCAAGTTAAATTAAGAACTCATCATGCCCTAATGTTTCCATTTCACTTATTCCATTGTATTGTAAGAGTGCTGGTCTGTATCCCCAGTATCTTATGAGCTTCTTAAAAGAAAGGGCCAAGTCTTAGTCAGTTTTGTATGTTTAGTATCTAGCAAAGCACCTTAAACTTGGCAAAGTCCCAAACTCTGGTTGTTCAGTGAGTGAATGAAGGCCAGTAATGACATACATGGGAAGACCAGGAAGCTCCCAGAATCCCTGTTCTTGCTTCCTGACATCATTGCTTAGGTGGCTCTCAGCTTTCCTCTCTGTGCCCTTTCCTTCTTTGCCTCATGCAGTCTCCTTCCTTTGTAAAGTCCCTCTTTTCAGGCCTCTCTCATGTCTGGAAAGTAATTTACATCTCAGCAGAAACTCCAATCCCTATGTCCCTCTCCACAACCCTGTAAGGTATATATAATTGTAAAAATGAAGCAGCTGAACTCAAAAACATAAAGTCACTTGTTAATGTGATCAAAAAGCCACAGTAGAGCCAGTAATAGACTAATAGAACCAGAACTGCTTTGCATACAAACCCAAAGTCACTCACACTACTTTCTAGTATAGCTTGTTCCTAGGTGCACATTTATGGTTTTATTTGGTTAATTCTTAAATGTGAATCTGTGGCATTGCAGAATAAAAACACCTGAATGAAAGAAATAGAATTGGCCAGCTCTGTGTGACTTTCTCTCTTTGGTAGGGAATGCCAACATAGAAAATTATCTGATAAACAATATATTATAATCATGAAAAATAAAATTAGTATATCCTGAAAAGTATCATTTGGTTTTCTGGGACTGGATCAATTTACATATTCCAACTTCCATTCCAAGAGGATTTAGTCGTCTCTCAAACAAGAACAAAAATCCCAGATCCCTAAACTCTCAACCAGCTCTATGCTATATCTAATGAGGTTTAAGAAGAGGCCACAGACACGGGCACCTGGGTGGCTCAGGGACACCTGGGTAGCTCAGTCAGTTAAGTATCCAACTCTTGATTTCAGCTCAGGTTATGATCTCACAGTTTGTGAGATGGAGCCCCACATGGGACTCTGCACATGGAGTCTGCTTGGGATTCTGTCTCTCCCTCTCCCTCTGTTCTTCCCCTATTCACATGCACGTGCCCTCTCTCTCTCTCTCTCTCTCTCTCTCTCTCTCTCTCTCAAAATAAATAAAAAACATTAAAAAAATCTTTAATTTTTTTTTTAAACGAAGAGGCCACAGACAGGTTTCACTGGTTTAGAAGATCTGCAAACTTTTCCTATCATCTACTATTATTTTTTAATCACTTTTGAAAGGTGCTAATCCAATTTAACTTTAAACCATTAAACATTCTTTGAAAAGTGAAATAGTAAAACAAATTTGGCATTTTGGTAAAATTGGGAGACTTCTTAGTTTTCCTTAACCAAGCAGCCTTGAATATTAATTGAGAGGCAAGAGTTTTCCCTGGGAATTTACTTTTGTTTCAGTACTGAAGTTGCCTCTGAGAAGCTACTGATCTCTAAGTAGTCAACAACTGCCTCAGCCATAAGTGTCTTGTGCTCCATTCACCTTAACTAAGACTCAGATACCAACCAGATGGCAAATTTTAGTTAATAAGATTTGCAATTTAGTGAGTACCTACAATTTGTAAAACACTGTCCTGAGTGCCTTCTAATTGAAATCTCATTAAACCTCACCATCGGCCATCATTATACAGAAGGTAACTGAGACCCCTAGAAGAAGGTAAGGGTGAGCAAACTAACCACCATTCAACTAAATGGGAAATAAGCTGAACCCAGGTTTGTCTAACCCCACAGTCTGTTTCTTAATCCCTTCACCAAGTCACCTTTCTACCTCTTGGCACTCAAAGGATCTGCTTTCAGTCTCTATGTGTAAGGAACCAAAAAGAACCAACCCCTCCAAACAAGAAAATAAATAAAAGGTAAGGGCTTACAATTCCTATGGCTTTTTTTTCTCTAATTACATGGAAATCCATAAGTGGTTACCTTTACTTTTTTTTTCACATTTCAAATTAACTTCTTCTAGAGACAACAGCTGCCTGATTTAAATATAGCAGCTAGATTTATTTAGTGCCTTTTTCTCAACTATAAAACATCATTGATTCAATAAAACTCCTTTGTGAGATCAATCAAGTTGACATTGTCAGATCCATTTTGAAATTGGTTGTAAGATAATGCATGTGTTTGGAAATCAAGAAAATGTGGTTACAAAAACTACCTATATGGTAGCTAACTTAATAAGGCTTCAGTTTGTAAACCATATGTGTTTTTAAAGGCAAGAACTTTAACCATTGTGAAATCTAAACATATAATTGTTAGATAAGTACATGAATGAATACACATTTTCTAGAAAAAATTTTATCCTAAATCACATCATTTTGAACAGAGTTTAACATGAACAGGACTTTAAACTAGTAACACAATAGTTCCAATTGTTCCACATCCTTACCAATTTGCAATTTGGGAACTGTCAAGTTTTTTTTGTTTTATCCATTCCAGTAGATATGAAATGATGTTTCACTATGGTTTTCAATTGCATTTTCTGGGGTGCCTGAGTGGCTCAGTAGGTTGAGCATCTGACTCTTGATTTCAGCTTGGTCATGATCTCAGGATGGTGGGACTGAACCCTATGTCAGGCTCTATGCTGAGCATGGAGCCTGCTTAAGATTCTCTCTTTCTCTCTGTCTCTATCTCCCTCTGCCCCTCTACCCACTCGTGTGCTCTCTCTCTCTAAAATACATACATACAGGGGCGCCTGGGTGGCGCAGTCGGTTAAGCGTCTGACTTCAGCCAGGTCATGATCTCGCAGTCCGTGGGTTTGAGCCCCGTGTCGGGCTCTGGGCTGATGGCTCAGAGCCTGGAGCCTGTTTCCGATTCTGTGTCTCCCTCTCTCTCTGCCCCTCCCCCGTTCATGCTCTGTCTCTCTCTGTCCCAAAAATAAATAAACGTTGAAAAAAAAATTTTTAAATACATACATACATACATAAATATAAATTGCATTTTCTAATTGCTAACAATGTTAAACCCTTTTTATATTACTATTGGTCACTTTTATATCTTCTTTTGTGAAGTGCTTGTTCAAGCCTTTTGCCTATTTTTATTGAGTTGTCTTTCCATTTCAATTTGTAGGAAATCTCCATCTATTCTGGATGTGAATCCATTGTCAGATGCCTGAATTTTGAATTTTTTTTTACCATTTTGTGGCTTACTTATTCATTTTTAGTGGTGTTGTTAGCTAAACAGATTGTTAATTTCGATGAATTTTATTTTACCATTTTTTTCTTTCATAATTTGTGCTTTTTGTGTCCTAAGAAACCTTTGTGTACCTTAAAGTCACAAAGACATTCTACTGTGCTTGCTTCTAGATGATTTATGGTAAGATTTACATGTAAGTCTATGATCCATCTTTAATTCATTTTTATTTATAATGTGAAATAATGGCTAAAGTTCACATTTTCCATGTAAATACTCAATTGTTCTATAACCATTTGTTGGAAAGACTTTCCTTTGTCCCATAAATTCCCCACTGACTGGATGCCTGAAAGAATCAGCAATTGATTGTATATGTGTAAGTCTATTTCTGGGCTTCACTAACCAAACAGCTTATCTAAGCCAGTATTACTGACTTTACTCTTCACTTAGAAATAAATATTCATTACCAAATAAATATTTCAACATAAATCTAAGTTATCTGCAGAACATTTTGAATAGACAAAGAAAGGTGACTTATTTCCGACGACTACCCCCAAAATACCTCTCCTACTGACCTACCAAGTTGTCTTCTCTTTTTTGACCTACAACAACTGTAATTAGAATCACTTCTTTGAATTAGAACATTGACCCTCAAACTTCAGCAAGCCATGAAGAAGGAAATAATCTCAAGGACTCTAATACTGATATTAGATATACTTAATGTTGTTTAAATATGTGCAAACATAAAACCAGTCGTAAGTATTTTATAACTCTTATGAAACTATAGAGCCAAATAACAACTTATATTAAGTTAAAGGAAATAATAAATCAGTGAAAATCAAGCTTACAACATTAATGTCAAGGGACAGACATTAATTGCTAGCCAATACAATTTAATGTAGTATTGAATTCTGTGGCACGGGTTCTTTTGAGTTCAGATGCCTGAAGTATAGGACACTGAATGGTGACTCAATCTCTCCATTATTTGTCTCCACATGAAAGACCGTGAAAACTTCTGTAGAAAATATGTATCTAAGTCTTAGTCTTAGATATACTAGAATATAAAATTTTTATTTCTGTATCTTAAATTATTTTCTGACTCCAAGTCCCAAGTCCATGCACCAGGATGACAATACAAACGAAACCTCAGACTTCCAGGAGTTCACATCCTGAACAGTGCCACAGGTGTTTCCTTGTGCTATTTTATCAGGGAGTTAGGCTCTCGAACATCTGTCCTCACAGATTGCCCCTGGAATGCCCATCACCTCTTTCTCCTTGATCCCTGACTAGCTGTCCCTGTATTGTGCTTTGAGGCAAGGGAATCCTTTCTAAGGCTACCTGTGGCCCAGCTTTCTCTTGCTCACTACACAGCCTCTCACTTCTCCATAGCAACACTACCATAGAGCCAGGAACAAGTTCCCCTATGCTTAGAACTCGCAAGTCCCATGGAATCCTCCTGCAATACTGACTGGACCCATAAGCTTTCTTAGCTGCTTTGCAAGGCAGAGATCCAGAAAGGGTATGAATTCTGACCTGGAGGAAGATATATACAGAAAGAGAAGGTTGGAGAGATAAATGACTGACATCCTGGGAAACAGGCAGCCGAAAGTCCATATCCCATCTCTACTGTACTGGTTGTGTGACTTGCCATTGAGCTTCAGGTTCTACATCTTCAAAATGAGAAACAATATATAAGATCATGTATGTGAGGATGCTAGCACAGTGTAGCAGTTCAAAAATTTGTTAATTATTATCATGATTATATTCTGGGCTTGAAAGTAAGAACTTGCCACAAGTTCCTAAAAACTTCGGTGAGCATTATTTACTAAGCTACAGAGAATTAGAGCCAGATACCTAATAGGTAGATACTAGATATATAGAATGCTCTCCTTGCCTTCAAGTACTTAGTTCAAAGAGGAAATCTAGACCACTTAAATTACAACTTTTGAGACATGTACAAAGAACTAGAAGTCAAAAGAGCTGGGTTCTTGCCCGTTTGTGCTACTGTTTGCTGTTGTTCATAAGCTAATCACTTGACTGCTCTGAATCTCATATTACATTTTTTTTTAACAATTTTTAAAATTTTTTAAATGTTTATTTATTTTTGAGAGAGAGAGACAGAGTGTGAGCAGGGGAAGGGCAGAGAGAGAGTGAGACACAGAATCCAAAGCAGGCTCCAGGCTCTGAGCCTAACACGGGGCTCGAATCCACAAACCGCAAGATCATCACCTGAGCCTAAGTCACTCAGCCAACTGACTGAGCCACCCAGGCGCACCTCATATTACTCCTCTTTAAGTTACAGAAAATGTTTTCTATTATGCCTACCTCAAGGATTATTATAAAGCCAAACAAGTTGTGTTAGGGCAATAATAAATATAAGATATTATTAGTGATTTTCAAAAACAAAGTCATATCTTGTCTTATTTCCTCATTTAACAGATGACAAAACAGAATCCTAGAGAGGTTTCATGATTATCTAATAACATCTGAGTCAGAGCTGGGATTTGCACTGAGGACTAAAGATGCCTCTCTCCCAGCTTACTGGCATCAGTCGCCACCTACCTCCCATCTCTCCCTCCTCTCACTGTGCCTTCCTCCCTCTCATTAAAGACAAAGCACCATGTAAAGACTAAGAATTAACCTAGAATTCTTGTAAAACACTGAGGTGATGGAGAGGAAACTAATCAGACTTTAGAACCAGGAAAGGTTTCACAAAGATGAGTTCCTAGAACAGGTGCTCACAGGACCTCATTTCAATTCCCTGGCCAGTGCCATTGTTTATGAGCATGGCAATAAACTTCCCTAGCACTTAGCACTCCCTGGGACCTCTTTAAAGGGCTCCCCACTCTCCTACACTACCCAAGAAAGCTAATTAGTGAGCCTTTCTCAGATCTTTTACTCGCAGGTTCCAGAGAGCTGCACACTTTGTGAACCTATCAATCGTTTCCTACTTTTCATGAGGTGGCTTGTTTTGTTCAATGCAACACCCTGACACCTCTGCTTACTCATGAAAACTCTTACCCCAGCTGGCTCAGGCCTTGTTTACAGGAGAAAGTTTTACTCCCCGTACTTTTGACTTGGAGCACTATTTGGAAAGACTCAGCTCATAAAGTCTTACAGTTCCTTTGTTGGCCTTATCATGACCTGAACATTTTGTTAACAAAGCACCCTGTTAATGTTTTGACCATAAGGACTAATGTGCTTGGGGCTGATGGTGTTGCCAAAGTGGTGCTTGCTCCTAAAAAGGGAAAGTTTTAATTCTATTTTCAAAATAAGTCATCTTACCCCTGCTATATTAGGAAATGTCATAAATCAGTCCAAGAAATCTGCAGTGTGTGGGCGAGTGGTGTTGGGAAGTGGGGGGGGTGGGGGAGAGGGTGTGAATTCCTTTATTGTTAAGGCTTCCAGGTGTCACCAACCTCACCTCCCTGTAGGGGGGTAGGTGAAGAAGAGTCACTAATATAAAGGGCAACAGCCCCAGTTAAAGTACATTTGAAATTGGGCTTTTTAATTACAGAATATACAAAGGCATTCTCAGTGGGTGCGGCTGGGCTGATACTTAGTGACTAGGCAGAACCTACAAAATAACAAAGGTGCTCTGAGGATCGAAAGACATAGGTAATTGATTTGGTTCATTTCATCAGAGTCTTAAAAGTCCCAAAAATGATTCTTCTAAGAGTGAATTTTTAAAGCTATCTGTCTACCTGCACCTGGAGTGAAGGTAGAGATTCTCTCATCAGGAAGAAAGGTGCCACCATATTTTAGGTGCTCAATCCTCGGCAGAGGAGCCTTACTTACTACTGGGTGAGAATGGGGGGCCTCAAGCGGCTACAGGCTCCCAAGCACAAACCCCATAGGGGAAGATGACAAAAAGATTGCTGGAGGTTTCAACAATCAAACTCCATTAGCCTAGACCCAAGTCAAAATAATTCTGTATGGAGATCGCCTGAGTGGTAGGAAGGGCCCCAGTTCTCTTGAGGAACAGACTACCAGAAAGGTGGTGGGGGAAGAGGGGAAGAAGAGGAAATGCTGCCCAAGCAAGTCTCTGAGCATAAATAAGCTTCCTTACCCCTTTACTTTCTGGTCATCTCAGGATACCCCTACCCCTCTAAAGAACACTTTCCTTGCCCCTAAACCTTTCCACAATCCTGGAAAAAAATCATACTTTTCTTCTCTTTTGTAGAAACTTTCTCAACTCCAGTCTGCTTTGATGAATGTGAGAGTTCTAGAGTTTATGTCAGTATGTAATACTTCATTCTATAAAGTTACAAAAGCTTTCATGTTTTATGTGCTTTATTTATGAGTCGGTTGTCTCCTTTCTTATCTCCATCAGTTTGTAAATTCACTGATAGTAGGAACTGTCTACAATTTCTTATAAACTTCCCTCCTTACCCCAAGGAGTTCACTCTTAAAGTATCTACTGTCATAAACATTGGGGTACAAGTGCCCCTATGCATCAGCAGGGGAGGGGAAGAGGAAAAAAAAAAAGTTAGAGAGA
The DNA here is from genome assembly GCF_018350175.1 of Felis catus. NCBI lineage: Eukaryota > Metazoa > Chordata > Mammalia > Carnivora > Felidae > Felis > Felis catus. Next base: position 113,331,167 of record NC_058372.1, on the reverse strand, counting down.
GAGGGAGCCAAACCATAAGAGACTCTTGAGAACTGAGAATAAACTGAGGGTTGATGATGGGGGGTGGGAGGGCGGGTGGTGATGGGCACTGAGGAGGGCACCTGTTGGGATAAGCACTGGGTGTTGTATGGAAACCAATTTGACAATACATTTCATATTAAAAAAATAAAATATAAAATAAATAAATAATAAATAAATTAAATAAATAAATAAATAAATAAATAAATAAATAAATAAATAAAAGTATCTACTGTCTGACAGAATGACTTGCTATGATTTTAGGGGATCACATTGCTTACCCCAAAATGTTGACAAGAAGTCATTAAAATAAATGAATCATTGAAGGAAAGAAGTGTGGGGAGCACTTTGGGTTAGGAAGCCATCTCAGGGCCTCAGTTCTCCTGCAAACAGGCCTAATCCCAGGACACTCTCAACTCACAGGACACCACCAACATCAATCTCAATCTTGGGAAACACTCTTTTCCCCATCCCCATGGCCAACATGGCTGACAATCTTTTCTATTAACCACACAATCACAAACCCACAGGAACAATGGTACCCTTCTCCTCTAGGTCAGAGTTCACCTTGGTCAATTTACATTCCTGAACTCTTTAAGGTTAAGTGTTCTTGCTCCATGGTCCAACCCACAAAACACTTCGATAGGTAGGAATCTATATTAAGGTGAAAATAGCTGGTAATGACTGAAGCATGACCCAATATGCCTCAAATGGACAGAAATGTCTCCCTTACTGGAAGTAGCCACACAGAAGTTGGGCAACAACACTTAGCAAGGTTACTGTCAGGGGAATTCAAAACTGAGGACAGGAATGAGACTACAGGTTATCACATGCTCTTGCAAATACTAAGGTTTGAGATTATGAATCTTTCTCACAAGAAGAAGATAGAGGATTTAGGTGAGACATTTCTATCAGATTGGTAATTAAGCCAGAGGGAAATTTCACCCAGACACAAAATCTAAATTCAAAGTAGTAATTCAAAGCTGTAACTGGAAATGAAACCATTTCTATTATTAACCTTATAGAGAAGATTCGAAAAATAATCTAGGGCAAGACCGGTAACATCAAGCACTAACAGAGTTTTATATTTTGAGCAGAGGTAATCACTAAAATATTTCTTCAAAAAAACTCATTTTTCTAAAATGTGTGTCCTATTTATGGAACAATGAGCAGCGTAAATCTTGAGAAAATTGTGTTCTTATAAACACTTATTACGTAAATAATAAAACATAAAGTAAAATATAATTTGTTTAAAATTTTCCAAACAAAAGATTTTACTGCTTAGGGAATGCCTTTTGCGCTTTAAGCTATTAAATTAAGTTTTATAATTAGTTGGGCTTTGTCATTAAAGCCATGCTTCTATTACATGAAAAGACAATAGGACAGAGCTTTGGCGGGCAGATTAAGACAAGCAATTTCCCATGACTCACAAACCATAGAACTGTGTAGCCAAGTGACTGAAGCATTGGCACCTGTCTTGGATTCATATTACTACACACGTATGCAATTTTTGAAGAGAAATAGGCAACTATTCATTTTATAATTTTAAAATTATATTGGAAGTGTATGTATTATTCCCACTTCTATATGTTATAACTCTGGCCTAAACTTGTTATGTTCTTTAAATTAATCAACTTAAAGACTAACATTTTAAGAATTATTTTGTTTATAACTAACACTAAATTTTCCTTTCCAAGTGCTTCCTTGGTAAACATGGCAAACTATCCAGGGAGTGAAGGTAATATTGGGTTCACCAAGCTAATGGCAACAATTGCTGTGCTTTGGATTTTAAGGAAAAGGCATTTACTACTTGTACACAATACTTGGCCCTATGGCACACATTCCAATTTGAAAAGCATAAAATATACTCAGGTGTATTTTCAATTTCTGATCCCTATTCACTATAGGTAAGCTGTACAGATTAACTATTTCTGAAAATATGATTTTATGGTTCAATGATCAAGAAATATATCACTTAAGTTTTTTCTATAAAGTTGTATTTTTTCCTATTACTTTTATTCCAAACTATCTTTAATCACTTACCACACACTATATTCTATTTGAAAAAAAAAAGTAGGTTTAAAGTTTTATTAGTGATTCAAACATATTGATTCTTATTTTTTACAAAGTTTATAAAAATGCTGTTGCCCAGAGAATGGTTTTAACAAAGTTCCATAGGCCACAGAAATAGTCTATAGCTGAAAAGAACTCAGGAAAAGCATGAATCTCAATTTGTGTGTTTTTAAATTTTTTCTTCCTTAATTATTAGGACTCAGTAAAGCATGTTCATATTTTTAAAGTGTTTGCAATTCACATTAATATTTCAGAGAAGAGAAATTTTAAACCCATTTTTACTTGCTTGAGTGCTAAATAAATATCTTCAAAAGTATGTGTTTTGTTTTCATTTGTGAAATGTCTTACAGTTATTCTTTGCTATGCACCAGAATCTGGCATTTAGTCGTTCAGCTATGTCACGTAAAGATACCAGTTCTGGTCCTTCAGTTAATATATTTTTGAAGTGTCATTTTGACTTTCTTTTTATAGTTTTTGGAGAAATTAGACATTGAAATGCACCCTGCAAGCCTGAACAGCCAGCAGAGTAGGAAGAAATCAGGCAAATGTGTTGTCCTGGAAGCTAACAAGAATGCGTTTCTAAAAAGAGGACAGGATCAACGTTGCCACATGCCACTGATCCAGTATAGTAAGAGTACTCTGACTCAAATTAGTTTAAGCAAAGCCTGTGTGTATGCCCATTCCCTTTATGGCTTCCCTTAAATCACAATAAAAAAATAAAATGAGATCCGAACCCATATAAACAAAGGGAATGAAACCAGACACCACAGCAGGTGAGCAATTTTGACAAATGTTATGAGATGAAAAGTGAGAGGACCAGCAGCAAGTGACTTCACTGAGAGGAGACAGCTCCAAGCCTTCATAGGGAGGCAGCCCACAAGAACACAATTCAAAGCCACAATGCCAACTGTAGATCCCCAGAAGGGATCAAGTATTGGAGGTGTCCCTCTGAAGGATGAGATGGGGAAGGGCGGGGAGGGGTTGATAACAAAGGAACTGGGTGAAAATTTGTATAAGGAAAAGATTCATGCTCCAAATCACTTTCCAAACCCACATGCCCTGAGATTACCCCCTCCCACACCTGGTAGGTTTGCCAGGCAGAGCTGAAATTGGGGCTGAGATTCCAAACCAAAAATCTAGACTATTAAATAAAAATGTTTATAAGAACAGTGGGACTTCTCTCACTAGGTACCAGAAAGCTGCTAGTCAGGTGTATGTTCTCCAAGCAGGAGAAAGAAGGAAACTGCCTATGGACACCCAAGAAATAGCTGATTTCCTAATTTTTTCTACCTGGTGACCCTAAGGACACATGTTAAGCTTCTAGTCAACTTTGCTTTCAAATGAAATTGAATACAAAGCCTCTAGCATGGAAGTCAAAGTCTAAAATGAATAAACAGAAAAATGGTAACAGGAGAAACAGATATATTGCATAAAGAAGAAAATAGTCACAGCTTTGTTTCCCCGGAAGCAGACTGACTCTCAGATGGAGTTTACTAGGACATGTCCTCAAAAGGCACAAAAAGCAGGAATGGGCATGGGGAGCAGTCGGACTGAAAGGTCAGTCCCCTGATAGGCTCAGCCTCAGTCTCTGGGGCTAGAACCTCTCAGGGTTGAGCCCATTGAAACAAGGTGACCAAGTGTACATATCCCACAAGGAACACACTTTGGATGTGGACTGTCCCAGAAAGGAGATGATCCATGTGGGGCTCACAGCTGAAGATTTTCTCCCCCTAGCACTCCCAGAAGCACAGGCATCAAACCTTTCCTTAAAGGGGGACCTGATTGGTGCATCCCAGTGTCTCCCACAAAAACTTCAGAGAACCTATAATAAGTATCTTTAGAGGGATAAAAGAATGTATTGTTATCTTGGTGATACACAAAGAGTGCTATAGAGGTTTTGTTTTGTTTTCTGTTTCTTTTTTTTTTTTTTAATTAGTTTTCTTCGTTTTTGAGAGGCAGAGAGAGACAGAGAGCCTATGGGGGAGGGGCAGAGAGAGATGGGAGACACAGAATCTGAAACAGGCTCCAGGCTCTGAGCTGTCAGCACGAGCCGAATGCGGGGCCCGCACTCACGAACCTGTGAGATCACGACCTGAGCCGAAGTCGGAGGCTCAACCGACTGAGCCACCCAGGCACCCCTGTTTCTTTTTTTAAATTTGGTGTAATTCATTAAAATAAATAAATAAATAAATAAATAAATAAATAAATAAATAAATAAATAAATAAATAAATAAAATAAATTTGGTGTAATTGGAGGACATAGAAGAACTCTTGAAATTTAAATATAATAACAAAAACTTACAAATAATTCCACAGAAAGAGTGGAAGATAAAAATGGAGAAGATAAGTCAGAAAATGAAATGAAAAGAAAAATCGGGAAACAGCTTTAATAAAGGGAATTTGAAAAACTGAAGAAACAATTCAGGTTTAATATATGAATAATGGGAGTTCTAGAGAGAACAGAGAAAACAAAGGAAAAAAATAATCAAATAATTAATACACAAAAATAACACCAAAAAATCACAGAAGGCATGTGGTTCCAAACTGAAAAGTCCCAGTAAGTCTCCAACAAAATAAATGAGAGGTGAAATGACATAATTTTCTGTTAAATCGCAAAACTCCAGAAATAAAGCAAAAATCCTAAAAGCTTCCAGAGGGAAACATAGATCAATGTGCAGGATTAGGAACTCAAATAGCATTGGACTCCATAACAACAAAGTGGAAGATGAAAACTAACTGAACAACATCTTTAAAATGTGAGGAAACTAATTCTCTCCAAAATACCAAGGCAAACGTTTATAAAATCTGAAGGTAGAAAAAGACATTTCCTCTCATTCAGCTTTCCTTAGGAACCAATCGGAGAAAGAGCTGAAGAAAAAGGAGAGAATAAACCAAGAAAAGCATGTGATTGAGAAAACAGAAGCAAAGACAGAAAAGGAAAAGAGAATCCCCAGTTTGATAGTGAAGGAAAGACCCAGAACAAGAACATAGTAGCAGGCAAGTACCCGTGCTGCAGGGACCCAGAGGGCCTGGGGGGAAAGGGGATAGATACTCCAAAAAACAAAACAAACAAAACAAAGCAAAACAAAACAAAAACCTGATGGATCACTTATTATATGTGACTGTATTAAGACGGGTTGTACAGCACTTGGAGATCTGAGGGATGAATCACTAAGTACATATAAATAAGCTAATGAAAAAATACTGCAATTTTTCACTTAGGAAAACAAAAAGTAGCAAAGAGAGGTCAGAGCACCGTGCTAAGCTCAGCTGTGTACAGCACTTATATAGTCATAATAAAGTTAACACCAAACAGAGGTTAAACTCAAAGTCATGACTTAATTGTACTTGGAGGAGGAAGAAATAGGAAATACATGGCAAGTAGTATGGGGAGGGTTGGCAGGGGCTGGATTCCTGTCTCATATAAGTGGAAGCAATAGAAAATATCTGAGGCTCAATCACACACATATAAGAAAGAGCAGCATAAACATGTTATTTAGACATTTGGAGTGATAGGCCAGAAGAAATAGCTAAACAAATTGGAAGTAGTTTGGTTTGTGCAGCAAGAGTTAGGATGACAAGCAGTGGAGCAAGGTACTGCTGTTTTTCTTTATAAATGTTATGCTATTTGACTGTCTACAGTTATCTGCATTAAACTGATAGAAAATAAAATGCTAATTAAAAATTTGTTTCCATAATCATTTGAAAAAATGTGATTTACAATGCTGCCATTCAATCCATGAGGAATGAACCCATATTTAAGTATATTTTATGATACCTGCAAAAAAAAAAAATCAGTGAATGGATGATGTTTACAACTAGGGCTGACTTTAATGATTTGATTTCCCTTGGCTCTGACAAAATACAATGGTTTTGCTGAAACTGACCTATTTTACCCTTCATCTCAGCTAACTTTTTCTTCAGCCACCCTTAAACAAGAAGAAACAGCTGTTGGGAGTCTAAGTAAATGTAACTTTAATTTTGATTTCTTTCCAAATTCTACATTTAACCTGGATGAGTGAGTGATGTGTTGAAGGATCATCACATTCTCATGTTATAATTTATGTTCATGTCAGGCAAGCCAACACTGTTCATATATCAACGTGTCAGGTATCATCACCTTAATAGAGTAAACAATTTAAAAGAATTATAACAACCATTTTAATGGGCTTCTCATTCATTTATTTCACACAACAACAAAAAAAAAACTAAAACTGATTTGTAAAAATAAACTACCCATACTTCGCCCCTGTCTTCCTTTCTAAAGTGATTCATCAACCAGACCATAACAAGTGTTTAATAAATCTATTTTATTCCCTTTATTCTAATAGGAAACTTAGAGAATGGATCCAAGTAGAGAAAAGGCCACCGTCAGGGTACGGATGATCTCTTCCCCACAGGTCACAGATTTTTCAAAGTTCTTAAAACTGCACATCATGAAAAATGAAGTGGGTTCTTTTTTCCAAATAAGATAACCCACCACCTCCCTCAAGTGGTCAACTGGATTAGATTTCTGTTTCCAGAGCTGACTTGGTTTATTTCCAAGAACTGTAGAGTCATGTATAATGGCTGGGCCAAATGGATTCTTTTTCTTGAATATTTGGCCTTTGGAGTGAAAGTGGCAGATTACTTTGAATTGTGCTGATATTTTAACTTCTCTAGGTCAAGATAAAAAGATACTTAACTAGGACTAGTAGTTTTTCATGATGCTTGCTGGCTCAGGGGTGCTCTCCCTCCAGACCTCTCCTTTTCTGCTTAAGGGCTTAATTCAAACTCCATCATTTCTAGTTACTTCAGGTCTTATACCACTTTTTTTTCCACCCAAGTAGAGGTGTTAATTCCTGCTTCCTGAACAAATGGGCCTTTCAGTGATTATATACCACCTAGCAAAACTTGTTTATTAATGTTATTTCCTAACTAAAACTAAATACTTTTAAAAATGTTTCCTCAGTTAATCTCTGATGGGAGAGGGGGAAGAAAGGAGATCAAGGCTATCTTTCTGCTGAACAACAGTGCATGAAATTCTCATGAATGTCTAGAGTTAAACCATTTCAGGGCATTTAGTACCAAATCTTCAATTCAGGAGACACATAAAAACCACTGCCCTAAGCCATTAGGCTAATTTCAGGTCTAACAATCGCCCAGAATAAAATATGCCAACAAGGATGTCTGAGGGGTATTAACTTGAATAAAAATATATGAGCCGATGTTACCACTTAGTTACCATCCAAAAACATGAACGTTGTTGTTCTTGTTTTTGGATGGTAACTAAGTGAAATTCTTTTTCTATTATGTCCACTCCTTAGGCTTTTGGAAGGATTGAAAGGAACTACAGAAAGCAGTCAGCCTGGGAGTCAGGTATAGGAGAAGACACAACAGAATAGAGGTTTGTTGCCTTTACTGTCTACATAATACTTATACATAGTTTTCAAATTGATTTATATAAACTAACGACCAGCTAAATCTGATTTTTCAGGGCATTTCTAAGCTTTTGCTCTTTTGGCCCCAATCACAAGATAAACTAACTCCTACTACAAAAACGGCAAGCCTCTCTTATTTTGGCTCCTCAACTGACTTCTCAATTAAGCCAAAACCTAGGAATGAAAAATGTCCACACATGCACATGAAATTTACTAAAACTATGTTTAAAAAAAAAAAAAGAGTCAAACGTGTAGGAATGGAATGGAGAGGATCATGGACACCCTAATCACAAAATAGACTAAGCCATACCAAGTTCTCATTCTTCTCTACCTCAGTCTATGTCTAAAAAAAAACTGCTTCAATTATTCTTGACTGGAAGACCTGGGATCATTAATGCCACAATGCTATGAGTTTGAGACAGTAGGGTTGACAGGGACAGGAAAAGTAGTCAATGACATAAAATACTGATGTATTCATATGTGTCCCTACTGACTGAAGGCATGTGTAAATATCATAATTGGATAGTTTTAAACCAATCTGGGAAAGCTGCCTCAACCTTGCACATATAAGAGACTCTTTTTGACACAGTGTTCTGTAAGGAACCACTTATCTGTGCTCTCATCACTACCACCAGGAAAGGATGTGGTTGGGGCTTACCAGGTGCTTTATTTCTCTCATTCACTCTATTTCTGACTCTCTTGTTTCTCAATTTCCTCTTGTTCTCTCATTATTTCTTTCCTTCTGAAAACACAAAAACATGTAATTATAGCATGAAGTTGTAAGGGTGACTTTATCTTTCACCCGTAAAGAACTAAAAGAGCAGGACCATATATAAGATATGCCATGAGGGGCGCCTGGGTGGCACAGTTGGTTAAGCATCCAGCTTTGTCTCAGGTCATGATCTCACAATTTGTTTGTTCAAGCCCTGCATCGGGTTCTGTGCTGTCAGTGCAGAGCCCACTTCAGATCCTCTGTCCTCTGCCCTCTCTCAAAAATAAACAAACATTAAAATAAAAGATACTCCATGAGTTCTTACAATGCTTTCACTACTCCTGTAGTTGGCCAACTATCAACAGGTGAGGATATACACTGACAAGGAGGAAATCCTTTTAGCTAGATATAATTTTAATTGAAGAGTTTTGACTTCTACTCAAGAGATTTGTGATAACCAAAAGGACTGAATATTGTTCCTATTTTATAAGAAGGGAAACTTCATTTATATTAACTTCCAGGGAACCAATATCTTGGTTTGTTTTTTGTGTAAAGTACTGTATAGGAAAGTGTGGTTGGGGATAGTATTGCTTTAGGGGCTTGGGGTTGAGACAAACACTAGCGTTTTCCTCATTATATGGGTAGAATGCCATAATGAAGTTTCCATATTTTGGTAAATTGAAGATCATGGCAGCCAAACAGATGTCAGGAAGTACAGATTCAAAATTCACACCCGAAAATGTCTAGGGGCTTTTTTGTGGGCTTCCTGAGGTTTAACCAGCAAAGACTTTAGACGTATGAGAAATGAGACCATTCCTTTGTTTTCTGTGACTCAGATTCTTCTGGGTTTGGACTCCTAGTTTAGTAAAAAACTGAATGTTGTGGCCTATTCCCTCACCCAGGACCCACCAATGCCATTCCTGAGGGCAGTCTATGGGGAACGAGAGACTATGGGAGTGAGGGGTACAGAAGGTGAGGCAGGGAAATTCATTGCCTAGGCCAGTGCTCCAAATTTAAACTCCTAGTTCTGGGGGACTAGGGGGGATTTGAGATCTGCATGTGTAACAAGTTCACAGGACTCTCTGAGTGGTGAGGACCATGAGAGCTTCTCACACCGTCTGTTGAGAAGGAATAGTTCCCCCACACACCCAATCCCATTTAGAACTTTGCTCCTATTTTTCTCTGATATTCTCCTGGGCCAGAGAAAGAGTCCACAGTGACACACAAATCACTTCAACAGTGCATCAGGGACCAGATGGACAGCCAGAAATTCTGCTGGGTTCCAGGATGGGTGTTTGAGGAAGAAGACAAAATGAATTCCTCACTTCACTGCTTGAGGCCACACAGTTTCTATAACACATTGGGGAATGCTGAGTTCCTTTGGTTTTCCTGAAAACAGCCGCTGACACTAGCCTTGTATTTAGAGGAGGATTTAAAATCCACCCACAGCCTATTCTTTTTAAAGAAGCAAATCATGAAGTTGACTTTCCATATGCTTCTCATCCCTGGGGTCTGCTCACCAACTGATTCCTCATAGTGTGTTTGCCCCTTATGCCTTGCAGTCCCTGCAGATGAAATTCGAGAATTCTCTGGTAACTAGAGCAGGAAAACTCCTCAGACCAATGACTTTCCAAATAACCTCCTCATTCCTCTCATGTTCAGAGAATAGGAAAGAATTCCAGAGAGCTGTGTGAGGGTGAACAAGGGCCAGAATTGTCATTTATATCTATGACCTGACAGATAGGTAGAAACAGAATGTTACTCAATGTTTTTTTTCCCTCCCTGTCCTAATGTCTCCTCAAGAAGGTTTTGCCAAGACAAATCATATATTTTACCGGAAGCATCTCTCATTTAAGCTTCTCTGCTATAAACAGGTACTTCAAACTCAACAAGAGCAGAACTCTTCTGCTAGACTGTGATCTCCTTGAAAGCAGGAATTTTGTTACCTAATTTACTGTTGTATCTCCAGGACCCAGAACAATGCCTGGTACATAGTAGGTGCTCAGAAAATACCTGTTGGTAGTTGGCTAATCATAAGATGAGTGAGTGTATTGTGAGAATTCTTGTTGTATCATATATATCTATATACTACACACAGACTCATCAGACCCATTTCACCTCCTGCCAGCCTTCTCTGATTCTGCCCACATTTTATAAACTCCCTCTCTTCTGTGCAAATTTATTCCCTCCCTAGTATTCCCAACTACTCCATATCCCTCCTCTGTTCTATATTTTCCCTGATCTTACATAGATCAGAGACAATTTTGTAGCACAAATTTGGAAAAAAGTGTAAAGTTATGGCACCACTATCCTTTCTAAGGACACTACTTACTACTTATAGCCATTGAAGGATCCTTCATCTATAGCAAGACAAACTGAATTTTTTTTTTAACGTTTATTTATTTTTGGGACAGAGAGAGAGCATGAACGGGGGAGGGGCAGAGAGAGAGGGAGACACAGAATCGGAAACAGGCTCCAGGCTCTGAGCCATCAGCCCAGAGCCTGACGCGGGGCTCGAACTCACGGACCGCGAGATCGTGACCTGGCTGAAGTCGGATGCTTAACCGACTGCGCCACCCAGGCACCCCAAGACAAACTGAATTTAAAGACTGACTTAAGTAAAACAAACAAACACCTCACTGATTCAGAGTCTATCCATTCCCAATGCTGATGGAACCATAATAAATCAAACTTTGTCTCAGAAAAGTCACTGCTTTATGTAAATGATGCCCACAATTACATAATCTTGCCTCTTTTATTAAAACAAGATTTTTCCAAATTATACCCTTTCTCACAATCTGACAGGCACTCTATTATGCCCCAGCTCTGAACCACTTCTGTAAAGAGTGTTACAAGGAAGTCCCTGTTATAGATGAGGGAACGTGACACTTCTATGATGTATTAGAGCAGAGAAATGATTGGAGATCACCCACTCTAAAAATGGGTTCCTCAGGGTACTCCTGGGCTGCCCAATCCCCCTTCCTTCCCCACCGACCAAGGTCTGACATCTTTTTATAGCATCCCATGTTCTGGACTCTTCCCCTCACTCCACGGACAAAATATACCCCTCCTGTCCATACCCCCTTCCTACAGAGCTCTGAGAGTTTTCACTACCTTCAAATAGCATGAGGTAGTACTAGGTAGCTTTACTTTTCTATCCCAAGGGCAAGAGGCTCCTGAGCATGGGATATCCCATCCTGACATGCCTGTTAGGCTTCTTATTTGAGCAGAATTCCCTTGTTCAGGCACAGTATGAGTCAGAACACTGTTTATCCTCTCCTCCATCTCTTGTGTTAACAATTATATGAATCTGTCTAGACAAAAAATAAGACTTCTAGTTTCAAGCTTTGGTTCCATTATTTCATATTTTTCCCTGCAATCTGGAAAGAGTGGAAAAATCCCACCAGCCAGTGGGAAAACTTGTGAACTGGAGTAGTGGGTGAAATTTTCATTAACCCACAGCAAATTCCAAATGCTCTCAGGAGAAATCACATTCTGACCAGCATCAAGCTTACTTTTGTTGTTTAAATTTTCCACAGCATTAACAAGGGTATGAGAATTTTCATAAGGCTGGAGTATGTTCTAACTGAAGTGGTCACACCACAATTTAGCAACAGCCTCCAAAAAAAGCGGGGGGGGGGGGGGTTATGAGAAGTAACTTATATTAAATGCCATGAGACGTGAGAGTTTGTAGGTACATATCACTGGTTCAAACCAACTATATTTGCTATCCAATGGCATATAGACTGAATCAAAAGCCATGAATATGAATGTAGAGCTGCTAATAATTCAGAATCACAAATATTTCAGACCCATAAAAGTAATTTTTACAAAGTCAGTCTTGTTGTTTAAATATATATATACATATTTACATATACATACACATACATAAATATACATATATAAATATATATATAAATATATATATAAATATATATTTTTTAAGGTAAATATATATTATATATATTATATATACATATATATATATATATATATATTTAAGGTAAATATAAAGGTAAAGGTAATGTGGAGTGACCTGCTATTTTTTTATGCAACTAAATTTTAACATCACATAGCAAACATACTTCCATCTGACATCATGGTTTCAAAGAATAAGAAAGATAGAAAATGCCCTTAGGATTAAATAATGAAAAAGACTATTTCTGATTTGTTTGATTTCCAAGATTAATACATATTTCTGTATCACCCATCACTCAGTTACCCCCAATACCACCACCACTCATCCCATCTCAATGGAACCGTGGGAAAGATATTTTCTAACTGAACAGTTTTAAGAAAAGGGGAAAACCTGACATTTCTATTTAGCTTTAGAATACAGAATTGTTTCCTTTAAAAATGAGGAGGGGTGAGATTCAAGAAATATTCTGGAATTTCTTTCTCCAAAATCAAATAATATAGCCATACTAAAATGCCCCAATCAAGTTTTTGACGGAAAGCCTTTCAAGTTTGACTTCCTCACATTTACAAAAGACTTAACAAAGCTGCGGAAATGTATCAAACATTGTAAAAGATAGATATCTTGTTAATAAGAAAAATATGTAAATTTAGTGATTTCTTTATCCTGAAAAAAACGTGTAGTAATAGAGTGATTTGAAGAAGTTATTGCAAAAAAGATACCATACATATGTAGCAAGTGTGAGTAGTTCAGAGATTGGAGTGCCAAATGGAGGGACAAAAAGTAGTACCAACAATAGGGAAAAGTGTTTCAATAAAAGAAAGAGGGTGCAATTAGAGAGGAAGTTTCCTACTTCACAATTGTGACCAGAGCTAGAATAAATTTTTGAGGAAATATTTGTTGAGTCTTCATGTGATTCTGACCAATGAGTGAAGTAAGAATCACATAGCTTCTAAAGACTTTCTGCAGACCTGATGAAAAAGGCCATGGCCCACCCTTGACTACAGATTCTGCACGGGGATTCTGCTGCACGATGGGAAAGACAGATGTCCAACCAGATTAGTGTTTCTCTGCTCGTATAACTTGTTGGAGTAACACTCAAGTAACAGACCTGGGTGACATCTTATTCTAAATAGCTCTCTTCTTCGATGTGACACCACCGAAACCCTCTGCAATGACAGAACTTTGGCTCCTCAGCTAAACTTAATGATGCAGAAATAGTTCAGGACATGAAAACTGAGAAAAGAAAGTGCTGTACTAAGCAAAAAAAAGAAAAGTTTATGTAAAATATATTTTTCCTTTATTTTAACCAAGTAATTCAATCACTCCAAAAATGCAATCATTTGCTTGTGTACTTGTTGAGCACTGGAATAAAAATTTAACCTTAAAAAAAAAAGTAAAATTAATCTTTAAGGACACAGTTTCTTAAGGTCTGGCTTGAAAAACTGTAACATAAAAGAATTTCCCCATAATGATGTTTTCTCATCTTCAAACTGTTTTACGATGATTCCTTCCCCAGCTCTCATACTAACAATACTATAATGGATGTTTTAAAAAAAAAATTCTGGTTTCAATGTTTCTTAAGTCAGCTACAGTTCAACAACCTGAAATAATTAAAAATAAATTGGAACTCAATGTTTGGTAACCCAAAAATAGCATGTGGCTAATTGTGCTCACCCAGTCAACACCAGCCCCAGGTTATAATGACATGAAATGGTTCCACTGAAATATCCAGCCCAACTCACCAAAACTCTGGAGATAAAATGTCATATCTATCACTTGTCAGAGGTTACTTCCCTCTTGTTACCACAAACACTTCCATTGTCGGATATCTGAGTGAGGCTTGGGGGAAAAAAAAATAGTGAGTGAACCTTGCCTTTTGTTCCCAGAACACAATAAAAATACATACATTTATCTTCAGTAATTATTTCTTTACCCCCTCATCCTCCCCAGAATAATTTCTGGTGTGTTTAAGTAGGTAAAACCAAACAGTTTCGAGTTCCTCTCTTTCCACAGCAATTACTCACCTTAGATCCAAAAGAAAGCAGTGCTGATAGCATCAGAAAAGGAGGTAAACATTCAAGCAGTATACCTGAGTGGTTCTTAGTCCACTCATTAAAATTACCTAGGACATGGAAAAAAATACCATCCCCGAGAGCTTCTGAACTGGTTGCTCTAAGGGAGAACCCCAAGTTATTGGCATTATATCAAGGATTTTTGGATAATTTTACTAGGGCACATAAGCAAGGCAGTTTTCACTTGGTTTTTCACTTACTTTCACTTATTAAAATAAGTTTTTACTTAGGTTCAACGAAGTGGAAAAAATCTTGGAGCTCATCTAGTTTGTGCTTCTCAAACTTTGATGAGCATGCAAATCACCGGGGGATCTCATAAAACCATTAGATTCTGCATCAGGAAGTGTAAGGGGGAGGCCTGAGCTAATTTAGTCCTTAGAAGCTCTCAGCTGACTTCGATGAGGCTGGTCTGAGGGCCAGACTTTGAGCAGCAAGAAAGTTCTTCCCTCTTAACTGTAACAGATGAAGAAACTGAGATCCAGAGACACTGTGGCTTCTTTAAGGTAAGACAGCCAGCAAAGGAACAAAACAGCACTGGGACCACATAATGGCTTCCAGTCCAGAAGCTACTAAATGTAAGGACTCTTTATTTCCTAAAAATAGAAATAATAATAAGAACCTAATTTTCTACAGAAGACGGGGGGGGGGGGGTACTAAACTTTGTCAGAGTATAAAAACTGATTTATAGTGTGTAGTGGTTGTAAAGAAATTAGAGAGATAGCTACAATTAACAAGAATCCATTTTGTGTTTTGTTTGTTTTTAAGCAGGAGGCATAAGTATATGGTAAGAGAAGAAAAACTAAACAGAAGAGGGAAATAAGCAGACTATGTACAATAGCACATGTAGGAGGGCACCAAGAGGGAGAAAAGGAAACAATAATAAAAAATAAAAGAGACCAGGCTGACAAAAGAAAAATAAGAATAAAAGCAGAGAGTTAGAAAATTAAACACAGATTCTAGAATAAAAGGAAAACATAGCAGCATGGAAGAAAAAAAAGAAAGAAAGGAAAACCCAATGGGATAAAAGGATTCCTGGAAAAAGACCATATAAAGTAAATCATAAAAGACTAGCAATCATGGGAAGGTGGGGCATTTAAGAGTGAGAAACACAGATATGTATAGAAAAAATATGTCTTAGTATTAAAAATCAGAAAAGAGGTTGTATTTCACTTATCATAGTTTTTATATTTTTTATTATATTTCCAAAATAACAAGAATTCCAATTTCTCCATAACCAACTGGACCCTGAAAGATAGGCATGGTCTCAGGCAAGGAAGCAAGAACCCCTCTGGAAGAAGAAATCCTCTAAGCAGAAGAAGTTGAAAAGAGAACAAGGTTTAACTAATCCAAAAGCATTCCATTTTTCTTATCCTGTGTAATATGACGAGACCCAAAAGCTTTCTTGTCTAGCCAGGTGACCACATGTGTTACCATAGCTCAAGATATAGTCTCCTTGGAAGCCACAGTTCTAGCTTAACAAGCTGCTCCAGGCAGTCAAGACCAATAGTACCATCTGGAAAACATCTCCCCTTGAAATGTATCTATGGAAACTACATAATGCCTACCTAGTTCCGCCCATCCTGTCTTTCAGACATGGGCAATTCTGAGCCCATTACTGTCAAAAGTATTTAGATTGTGGTTCTAGCAAAGTCCATTTATTTATATATTTTCACTGGCCATTTCCATTCCATAACTTTGGTTCCATTCCAAACAAAAACAAAAACAAAAGCAGGGGTGCCTGAGTGGCTCAGTCAGTTAAGCATCCGACTATGGCTCAGGTCATGATCTTACCATTCGTGAGTTTGAGCCTCGATTCAGGTGAGTTCGAGCCCCACCTCAGGCTCCTCACCATCAGTGTGAAATTCTTTCCCTCTCTCTACCTCAATCTCTCTCTCTCTCTGTCCTTCACTCACTCACACGCTCTCTCTCTCAAAAATAAAAACAAACCAAAACACAAACAAAACTTAGAATCCTAAGGAAGAAAGTTAAAATTGTTGAAGGTTGCTTTCCTATAGATCAGATGTTGCAAATTCAAATGCCTACAAAGACAGGGAAAATCATGTCAATAAATAAAGCTGGCCTGTGTTCATAAGAGCATGTGCCCCCATCTAAATGTGGCTCCATAAACCCACTGTGTTCTGCCATTCAGAAATGCAGGCCTAGTGCTGCCATAGGTATCTGTTTTACAAGAGATGCTAGAAATAAAGATTCTTATGTGCCATCTCCTGATTTCTAAATGTTGACAATTAGTTCAACTTGTTGTTCTGAAATAATTATTTGCAATCCTGTTTTAGATCCTGCTTTTTCTTTAAAGAAGATGAAAAGTTCTATGAAGGGATCAAAAGGTAAAGGGGTGGACGTTACAGTATGAGACAAGTGGATGCACAACAAGTAGACCCCCCGCCAAAAAATAAAGCAAGAATGTTTCATACTTTTAGAAGACATCTTTTCATCCTAGGAAACTGGTCATATGGCATTTCTCACATGATGGCCTCCATCACCACTAGCAATCTGCAGGCAAAAAGTTAACCTCTCTGCTAGCATTTGTTCTTATATCTCTACACATTGGAGCATTTTCTTCCCATTCACCAATGACATTCATGTCCTTTACAGGAATAGGCTGCGTTCCTGTATTTTGACTTGAAACCCCTTTGTGAACTCTTTTTACTAGGAGTGAAAGCCTGGTGGAGAAGCCACAGAGAAGAGCTCAGGACCCTCACATAGATTGCCTGGGGGGACCAAGATTGCCAGCAGAGGGGGAAGATTTCCATGGCCTCATTATTCAGCATTAATATTCACTGACAAAGAGATATGTTTCTTAACATAACAACCTACTCCTGGAGTTTCCTGAATGCCCTGCTGTGGCGACCTATCATAAGGCCCATGCCAGTCTTCCAAAACACATCTGAAACCTAGTACACGTTCCAGCTGTAAATGGGAGGCACTGACCCAACTCCAAACAAAAGCAAAATCATCCAAAACCTCCTTTCTTTCCAACATCACAGGCCTCTGAATGATATGTTTAGATTCTCCCGGGCTGGAGTTCTTCCAAATGGGGCTAGAAACCAGAGTTACAGTGGATATCTCTGCTGATTGATTACAAATCAGTAAACCTACCTGGAAACATATGTCTGAGGTAGGAGAAAGAAGGCTGGCCTATAAGCATATGAAGACTAAGAAATACATTTTTTTTTCGGATCACTTGTACAAATTTAAGAAACATCAATGATTAAACACACAAATACAGACAGGGACACACACACACATAGGAACATTGTTTTCTCAAAATTTACTGATTGCCACATTTTGTTTTAGTTATTTATTTATTTATTTATTTAATTTTTAATGTTTATTTATTCTTGAGAGAAAGAGAGAGACAGAGAGAGAGACAGAGAGAGAGAGAGAGAGCACAAGCAGGGGAAGGACAGAGAGACAGGGAAACACAGAATCTGAAGCAGGTTCCAGACTCTGAGCTGTCGGCACAGACCCACAAACCGTGAGATCATGGCCCAAGCTGAAGTGGGCCGCTTAGCCAACTGAGCCACCCAGACTCCCCTCCACATTTTATTTTTTATTTAGGCTCTTCACGGAATAGCAAATTAGTGGCTTAAGAACTAAAAGAATGAGTTTCCCAGGTGGTGACTGTCAATGTATCCCATAGATGGAGTTTTTATCTTTTGACTCGCCTTGCCTTATACCTTTGTTTCAAAATTTTGTTTGAAGGAAATTGCCTAAATCAGTATCCTGACAGACTCCTGTTAACCCATTACTTCTGTTAAGCTTCACCTAAAAGAAATCTGTTGGTTGGAGATGGAGGTAAAGGTGCAATTATTACTTGTCATTAACACCTTTTATAGTTCTCAGTAGAAGTATACCAAGCGGGGGTGTCCGCTGTGTTCAAGTTAGGATTAAACATGTCTAGTCATGTCTGTGGGGGGTGGTGGTAGAGGGGTCAGGAGAAAAGGAACTGGTTCTGCAAAGAGTACCTTTGACAAATGAGCCTCCTGGAGAAGCTTATGCCAAGGGAACTGAGACAAAACCTAGCTAAGCAGTCCCCATAAACAGCAGGTAGAACAATGCTTAGGCACACGCTGAGATGGCTGTCATTTCTAACCTCTCCGTCACCACTTCTGGTTTCTGTCTAGCCCTCTGTGGACAGGGGCGTGAGTTCTAGAAAGATGGTGGCTCTGCTTTCAGGTGAATAATTTGTTTTATACACATACACACACACCTCTCAGACACATCAAGTGAGGTACAAAGGCATGAAAAATAAACTTTCCCCAGTGAAGAACAACATGTCGCTGAAATGCTCACAGTCCAGTGGGCCTCATTAATAACCAAACTCTCCCCCAAAAATGTATAATAGCTTTTCATTAATTCAATTGTATACCCCAAAAGATATGTTGAAGTAATAACCCCTGGTACCTGTGAATGTGACCTTTGGAAATAAGGTTTTGTAGATGTAATTAAGATGTAAATTATAATGAGGTAAAATAGGCCCTTAATCCAATATGACTCTTGTCCTCATAAGAGAGAAGAGATGCAGAGACAAACACATAGGAACAATGCCATGTGACAGGAGAGGTGGAGATTGGGGTGATACAGCTTCAAGCCAACTGAAGGCCACCACCTGAAACTAGGAAGAAGCAGGGAAGCCTTCCTCCCTTCAGGTTGCAGAGGAAGCACAGTCCTACCTACATTTGAACTTCTAGCCCCCAGAATTGTAAGACCGATGGATTTCCATTATTTTTTTCTTTTTTTCCCTTTTACTTATTTATTTTTAACTTATTTATTTTAATTTTGCTTAAATCCAGGTTATTTAACATATAGTGTGCTACTGGTTTAAGAGTAGAATTTAGTGATTCATCACTTACATATAACACCCAGTGCTCATCCCAACAAGTCCCCTCCTTAATGCCAGTCACCCATTTAGCCCATCCCCCCCTCATCTCCCCTCCATCAATACTGTTTGTTTTCTATTTGAGCCTTTTATGGTTTGCCTCCCTCTGTTTTTATCTTATTTTCCCTTCCCTTCCCCTTTGTTGATCTGTGTTGTTTCTTATATTCTATGTGAGTCAAATCATGATACTTGTCTTTCTCTAACTTATTTCGCTTAGCATAATACACTTCAGTTTCATCCACATTGTTGCAAATGGCAAGATTTCATTCTTTTTGATCACTGAGTAATATTCCATTATATATATATATATATATATATATATATATATATATATAACTACATATATATAACTACATATATATAACTACATATATATATAACTACATATAACTACATATAACTACATATATATATATATATATATATATATATATATATATATATATATATAACTACATCTTCTTTATCCCCTCGTCAGTCAATGGACATTTGGTCTCTTTCCATAATTTGGCAATTGTTGATAGTGCTGCTGTAAATATTAGGGTGCATGTGCCCCTTTGAATCAGCAGTTTTGTACCCTTTGAATTTCCATTATTTTAAGCTATCCACTTTGTAGTTATTTGTTATGGCAGTCCTACATAACTAATATACAAATCAGAAACAATAAAAGTTTATTTCTCCCTCATGTGACAGTTGGAGATGGTTATTCCTATTTGACAGGCAGTCTTCTTCCATACTCAGTATCCAAGCTCTTTCCATATTGTGGGATTCTGCTAGGGCAGATGCCAACAAATACAGCCATTTCCTTTTTTTTTTTTTGTTTTTTTTTTTTTTGAGTATAGCTGACACACAATGTTACATTAGTTTCCAGTGTACAACTCAGTGATTTAACAAGTTTATACATTATGCTATGTTCACCACAAGTGTAGCTACTATCTGTCCTGTTATACCCCTATTACAGTATCACTGACCATATTCCCATGCCTCTTTTTTAAAATAAACTTTAATGGGAACACAGAGGCATTTATACATTTACCCACTGTTTATGGCTGCTCTTGTGCAACAATAGCCAAATTGAATACTTGCGGCAGAGACCATATGATTCTCAAGGCCTAACACATTTACAGACTTGCTCTTTGCAGAAGAAATTTGCTGGCCTCTGCCACAGAGCATCATCATCATTTGCATCTAACCAAAACACAGGGAAAAAGAATATGGAGGAGGCAAAGCCACTCTTCCCAGCTACGGCACACATCATTCCCAAACATCTAGGATTGTCTAGAAATTAGTTACACGGTCACACATATTATAAGGATGACTGAGAAATGTAATATAGCTATATATCCAGGAGGAAGAGAAAATGGATATTTGGGGGAACAATTAGCAGACTCTGACCCTGAGCATCAACGGAGGATGTCACTTACATCAATGCAGTAGCAGCAGCCATGAAGGGCCACCGATATGGAGTTTCACGGCATCCAGACGTTTTAAAGAAGACATCACCAAAGGGAGTCAAACAAGGGAAGAGACAGAAAGATGTCCCATTGTAGCTGAGAATCCTATTTTCCAGAGCATACAGGCCATACTTCCTGGGGACTTCCAGTAGTAACTGATAAGAGAAAGAACTTTCTGGGGAGAAGTTTCGCAATAGCAGGTGGGGGATAAAGGCAGAGAAATTGTTTTCTCTCTGTAACTGTGGCTCTGCATTTGCTCCAAGCTTGATATGACCTTGGCAACCTGGTTTATACCAAATATATAAATAGGTAACACATATAGAAGTTTTAATAATTATAGTACTATTTGGGAAAACTCATCTCCAATTTACCCACAGTTTTCTGAATCTTGCATATATATTAAGGATCTAGAATATAAAAGTAGCACTAGAGAGTATATTATATATATATTATATAATCAATTTAGGTACCAAACATCAAAAATTGCTAAGATCATTAAAAAACAGACAATCAGATATCATATGCCTCCTAACCTAACCCTCATTTGCTTGTAGTCTTCCCCCATCTTTCCCACACCCTCCTATTTCATGGAGTTCATTGCTTCAGGGAAAGGGCAACACACAGCCAAGAATAGCAATCATCAATCAGCTTACAGTTTTACAGTACAAGATTTTACATCCATAGCAAGACTATTGCCTGAATGCTAAGGCTTTTTGATTTACCAGGAGCAAGACTTTCTTGAGAAAGAAAAGGGCTTTAGTAATACTTCCCAAAGCTGAGCATTTTGCATATAAAAGCTCAGCCTGAAGGACTCAGATCAATAGTTAAATGTCCTAGAGTAGAACAGAAAGAGGATAGGACTATAGTCAATTCCTAGAAAACAGGAATTAAAAAGGAAAAAGCAAAAACAATAAAAACACATTTCTGTGCTACAGTAAACAGCAAGAAGAAGAGAGGGATCTACTTCCCTCATCCCAACTCAGGGGTCCAATCTCAGGGATGGAGAGATCAGTCAGCAAGAGAAGCATCCACATAGGTTTAGGGGCATCTGAGCAACCTTTTTTTTATATATGAAATTTATTGTCAAATTGGTTTCCATACAACATCCAGTGCTCATCCCAACAGGTGCCCTTGAGGAGCCATTGTTGATGCTCTGCTTTCCCGGGCAGAGACTGGGCTCATCACAAATCTATCTGAGAAGTTCTGCATTTGGAATGGCATGGCATCCAAAATGGCTGCAGAAGGAGCTGTGAAATAGAATCTCCACAGCTAACGAAAGTGCCTGGGTGTGGGTTGAAGGACAGCCCCACATAGGTTCATACATTCCAGTGAAGTGAAACCAAAAGTCCCCATGGGCTCTAGCGGGTAATGCAGAGGTGTTCAGAAGCTAGTTCAAAAAAGATCTACAACATTGGTCAGGAGTCTCAAAATCAAAGGTACACAAGCATCAGTTATTGAAATCAGCAGGATGCTCAAAAGATGAGTCTGTGCTGGGACCAGGCAAGCCAGGCACAGCATGGTGAAATCCACAGAAACCAAGAAGACAGCAAATAAATGAGAGTCAAGCCCCCATGCCACTGCTATGATTACAGTTGACTTCCCACCTTGCTCCCAGATGCCACTGAGGGAAATGGAAAGAAATCCATCTAGATGCCCTTTACTGAAAAGCAACCAAGCTTTGAAATGAAAGGTAGCTAAGATATTTAATTGTTGCTAAAAACATCACTGGATCAAACTGAGGCTACTGGTTATCTCCTCTAGGCAGAGGGGGACCTTAAGAGTAAACCTGAGACTGATTCTAAAAAAAAAAAAAAAAAAAAAAAATCACATTACTGCCCTTCCAAATTGTGGAGTACAAATTTCAATCTGCTACAATAGATAAAGGTTTTCCATACTTGGGTTACCACTGTCACCTGTCAAAAAGTCACTTGACCTACTCTTTAAACTTCCATTCCACATACACACATACACACACATACACTGGCTCTGCTACCTTTTAGCACTGCTTTGTGAGAACTATCCAGACAACAACATAGTCATAAAAACTGCTAAGAAAATGAAATAGGACATTTAAAGAAATTTCAAATCCCACAAGTTTTAAAATTCCATGTGTCAGATAATAATACACTACAAAAGTTAAAAAAGCTCATTCAACAAGTGGAAAGATCTGGTTTTATTTATTCCAAAATGAGGGGTTTTTTAAAAAAGAGTCAGATATCAACAGAAAGATTCAATTGCAGTACCCTAAGAGTGGCATATACTCCTCCCTAGTGCTAGTGGTACCAGTGTGGAACAAACATGCTTGGCATCTGCCGGGCTGTCTCAAAGACGTGAGACCACACGTGGACGCTCCAGTGCCAGTGAAGCGAGAATGACCCACTGAGAGTAGTAGCCCAGCCTGGGTATGTCATTGGAAAAGGATATCTGGTTGCACATTGGGTCTTTTCAGCCACACCCACACACATGGTTAACAATCATCGTCAGCACATCATTTAAAAATACAATGTGCAAAACATGCAATATGGAATACATTGCTGAAAAAGTTAAATTAGACATTAATAAGACTGAGGTGGTGAGTAGATGCAGACTGAAAATTTGAGTGGTCTTTTCCCACTCTATTATCTATGATGTGGTTGTACGCAGATTTGGTTTAATAAGTTTATAAACAAATCAATCTGCCCTTAGCAACTAAGAGATTAACCCGGCTAAATAAAGCAAGCACAACCACTAAGAATGTTTCCTAGTACATTTTTAAAAGAAAGGCTTAAAGTAACAGTCTCTTCTTAGTTATATTCTTTTATTAGAATTGATATAATATGTATATTTTAATTCTTATATCAAGTGTAAGTACAATATCAAAGTGTGGCTTTACTCTTACAGGAATTTTGGAGCTAAATAAAATACCTCAGACCAGAACTAGATGAGACGTCATTTCAGTTTACTTCAACGTCAAGAGTTTAGCCTATTGGTTACCACAAATGAGCAACATTTGGACTAAAACACACTTCAGAGAAATGTTTAACCATTTATGTTTTATATGTAAATTTATTTTATTATTCTTAAATAAAGAGTTACTAGCCTTTTAAAAATGAAATCAGTTGTCCCAATAGGGTCTAAATCTCATTAATGTTACAGCCTTCATAAAGAAAAAATATTCTTGAACTCTCATCTGATATTTCCAAAATATAATACCACTGAATAACTGAATAGATTCCCAATGCTCCCAATTAATATGCTTGTAGATCTTTTACAGGCACCAATATTTTTAGTAACATCTGGAATTGTGAACATTATCCAGCATCATGCCCTCCATTTTGCAGATGAAGTATCTGAGGGTCTGAGAAATTCAGTCACATTCTTTGGGTCAGAATTGGGTTTAGACTCCAGGTCTCTGAAATCCAGTGCAGGGACCTTACACTCTCTTCCACCACTGTCTCAGATACAATTCTTACACCACTCTTTACCATTTGAATTATAAGAGCAGTGACCGAGGAAGGGCAAGAAGTACATGCATTAAGACAACAAATCAAGACTTTGTTTTGAAACAATATCCAAATAAGCACAACTGCCATTTTTCTCCTGAGACTGCTAAATAGAACCTAAAGCTTTAGCCAAACGTGGAAAAAATATGTAAAAGCAATCCCAGCTCTAGCACCATTCCACACTTTAGTCTGAGAAACAGTTGTTCTCATTTTTTTGTGTGTGAAAAGTATTCAACCTTGGAAAGACAGTTAATACCACTCTCTATTCATTGTAATCTCTTAATTCCCATTGTCTTCTTCCAGTCTGAGGCTTGTGTGTCTCAGTAATCCTTCCATTTAGTACCCATAATCTGCAATCTCTCCTCCTAATGCCAGTAATCCTCGGATTCCACCAGGGGCGCAGGGCAGTAACTTCCCAAGTCAATGTCTTGTCTTTTTACCAGATACATTATCAAGTTAAAGACAATTCTCTTTGCCCATCAGAGAATGAAGTGTATTTGTGTCCACTGTCCTTTTCTTCATTACACATTTTCAAAAATTGTAAGTATGCTGATTTTTTTCCAGGCCTTTGATAAAAATGCATTAATCCAAAATGAACCAGCACACCGCAACCTGATGTGCATTTCAGAAAGTCATCAAGTTTCATTCAGCTAGCAGTTTTAAACTTTTCTGTGTGGACACATACTCTCCACCACCACACTTAACCTCCCCCCAGAAAACGAGAGAGAAAACAAAACAAGCAAAACCAAAATACAGGGTACCTGCAACAGAAAAAAAAAGACACTTTAATGAGAAGGGGTTATAAGACTGAATAAAAGAATAGAAGACAGTTGACAAAAGTGGTCATTATTTTTAAGAAATTGAAAGAGGGTATTAAGAATGTGAAAGACATAGCACCAAGGTGAGGGAGAGGGTGAGCAGGTTCCACTGTCTAACCTAAGCGTTAATCATCTGTACTTGGCTTTACCCTGACCTCAAAGTCTAGGGTAATCATCACAGTGAGAAAGTTAGCAATTTCATGTAAGATGTAGAAGAAAGTAAATAATGAAGTTCCTTGAGAGAAAGTAAAAAAAAGAAAGGGCAGAGAGAGGGAGGGAGGAAGAAGAAATTAAGGAAAGGAAAAATAAAGCCAAATAACTGAGGATCAAGGATGTTTAGCTCTTATGTTAAGCCCTCAACTTACTTGCTAAAGGATCAAGTCACATGACAACTGAAGTCTCACAAATAAAATGGAAAATTATGTAGTTCTTTCTTAAAGGCTTTTGAGGTATTTTAATTAGTAATTCAAAAGTACTAGTGCCAACCTGAAGTGCTTCATACATTAATAATATAAGAAAGCCTATTTAAATAAGAAGAAGGAGGAAAATAACCCTGACATAATATACAAATGCCACAAAGGGAAAATAAATAATATTTCAAAGTTCAGTGGGTAGAAAATGAGAACTAATGATTCTGCCTGTTTGAAAAATCAGTTGACTATTTTGATAGCAGATCCTGGTTCTCATAGTAGCTATGGCACCCAAAGTGTCCAAAGGGCCTTTTAATGTTTATTCATTTTTTGAGAGAGACAGCATGAGTCAGGGAGGGGCAGAGAGAAAAGGAGACACAGAATCTGAAGGAGGCTGCAGGTTCTGAGCTGTCAGCATGGAATCTGACACAGGGCTTGAACTCACAGACCATGAGATTATGACCTGAGCCAAAGTTGGTGCTTAATTGACTGAGCCACCCAGGCACCCCTAAATTTTTTTTTTAAGAAAAAAGAAAAAAAGGAAAGGAAGAAATAATGTTCCTTAGCAAAGCAATTCTCTTAGAAGATGGCAAATTCTATAATTACATGGTAGCTACAAGAGTGCAAAAGCTAAAGTGGCCATGCCAGGCAAAGGAAACTGGATTGTAAGCTGTTCCATCAGCCTTTCAGGATACAGAATTTTGCTCCGTTACAAACCATCCATTTGGCTCTCCAGAAACACTGGCACTAACTTTTAAAGGGTTAGCACTTGCAATCCCTATCAAAATAGCACTAGCATTCTTCACAGAGCTACAACAAACAATCCTAAAATTTGTATGGAACCAAAAAAGACCCCAAATAGCCAAAGCAATCCTGAAAAATAAAACCAAAGCTGGAGACATGACAATTATGGACTTGAAGCTATATTACAAAGCTCTAATCATCAAGACAGTATGGTACTGGCACAAAAACAGACACATAAATCAATGGAACAGAACACAGAATCTAGAAATGGACCCACAAACATATGGCCAGCTAATCTGTGACAAAGTAGGAAAGAATATCCCATGGAAAAAAAGAGTCTCATCAGCAAATCATGTTGGGAAAACTGTACAGCAACATGCAGAATAAACGTGGACCACTTTCTTACACCATACACAAAAATAAATTCAAATGGATGAAAGACCTAAATGTAAGACAGGTTGCCATCAAAATCCTAGAGGAGAAAATAGGCAACAACCTCTTTGACCTCAGCCGCAGCAACTTCTTACATGACAGGTCTCCAGAGGCAAGGGAAACAAATGCAAAAACGAACTATTGGGACCTCATCAAGATAAAAAATCTTCTGCACAGTGAAGGAAACAATCAGCAAAACTAAAAGGCAAATTACAGAATGGGAGAAGATATTTGCAAACAACATATCAGATAAAGGGTTAGTATCTAAAATCTATAAATAACTTATCAAACTCAACACCAAAAAAACAAATAATCCAGTGAACAAATGGGCAAAAGACATGAATAGACACTTTTCCAAGGAAGACACCCAGATGGCTAACAGACACATGAAAAAAGGCTCAACATCACTCATCATCAGGGAAATACAAATGAAAACCACAATCAGATACCATCTCATACCTGTCAGAATGGTTAAAATGAACAACTCAGGCAACAGTGTTGGCAAGGATGTGGAGAAAAAGGCACCCTTTTGCACTGCTGGTGGGAATGCAAACTGGTGCAGCCACTCTGGAAAACAGTATGTAGGTCCATCAAAAAATTAAAAATAGGGGGCGCCTGTGTGGCGCAGTCGGTTGAGCGTCCGACTTCAGCCAGGTCACGATCTCGCGGTCCGTGAGTTCGAGCCCCGCGTCAGGCTCTGGGCTGATGGCTCAGAGCCTGGAGCCTGTTTCGGATTCTGTGTCTCCCTCTCTCTCTGCCCCTCCCCCGTTCATGCTCTGTCTCTCTCTGTCCCAAAAATAAATAAAAAACGTTGAAAAAAAATTTTTTTAAATAAAAAATTAAAAATAGAACTATCCTATGACCTAGCAATTACACTACTACATATTTATCCAAAGGACACAGGAGTGCCAATTCAAAGGGGCACATGTACCCTAATGTTTACAGCAGCACTATTGACAATACCCCAAATATGGAAAGTGCCCAAATGTCCATCAACTGATGAATGGATAAAGTAGATGTGTATATATTTACAATGAAATATTACTCAGAGATCAAAAAGAATGAAATCGTGCCATTTGCAACAACTTGGATGGAACTAGAGTATATTATGCTAAGCAAAATCAAAGAAAGACAAATATCATATGACTTCACTTACGTGTGGAATTTAAGAAACAAAACAGATGAACATAGGGGAAGGGCAGCAAAAATAATATAAAAACAGAGAGGGAGACAAACCATAAAAAACTCTTAAATACAGAGAACTGGGGGTTGCTGGTGGGGTGTCGGGTGGGGGAATGGGCTAAATGGGCAAAGGAATTAAGGAGGACACTGGTTGGAATAAGCACTGGGTGTTATATGTAAGTGATGAATCACTGAATTCTATTTCTGAAATCATTATTATACTATATGTTAAATAATTTGGATTTAAATTGAAAATAAATAAATAAATAAATAAATAAATAAATAAATAAATAAATAAATAAATAAATAAAATATTAGTACTCCTGGGTGGCTCAGCTGGTTAAGCATCCAACTCTTGTTTTGGCTCAGGTCATGATCCCACAATTCATAAGATGAGCTCCATGTTGGGCTCTGAGCTGATATCACAGAGCTGGCTTGTGATTCTCTCTCTCTCCCTCTTTCTGTCCCTCCCCACTGAGTCTGTGTGCTCTCTCTCTCTCTCTCTCTCAAAGTAAATAAACAAACAAACAAAATGTTAGCACTCACCAAAACTCTGTCTTGCAGGTTCTGGTCATATATATTAAGGTCAGAAGTCCTATCAAACACCATCTACTTGTTTTCACCTTTGCCATAATAATTATTGTGTGGTTTGTAAAGCACAGCCACAGCCCTCTGTCTCAGGTGGGTGTAGCTCACAGCATCTGCCTGTAGGTAATATTATCCTCATGTTACAGGTCAAGGAATGAACAAAGTTAACTGAATCAAACACTATGATAAAAATTGTAGTAGTAGCTAACAGTAGGTATTTTTAATATTAATCATTATATTAAATAATATGTTAATAATACAAGTATATTATTCCATGTATTTTAATAGTCACATTTACTGTTAATGAACTGGTTATTGATTAATAATCAATCTCATTTAATGGTGATTCATTATGTATCAATCACTCTACTATGTGACCTAAAACATGCTTTCTCTTTTAATCCTTACTTTTTAAAAAACTTTGCAATAAATATTATTATTATCCCTATTCTAACAGGGAGAAAACAAGCTTAAATAACTTGCTCCAAATCATACAGCTAATAAGTAGTGGCGACAGAACTTCAACACACATCTGTTTAGTTTCAAACACGCTAAGCTATATTGCCTTTCCTAATATGCTTCCAAGTGATGTTCAGATACAGCAGCCAACAGAATCTTTCATTACAGGGGCTTTCATGGGAAATAAAAGGCTTTGGGAAAGAATGCATGTAATTAAATAGATCACATAAGCTGCCCCTACATTTAATTAAGGGCTAAAGGTAAAAATGGGTTGATAGGCAAGGCATTGAAGGAGGCCATGTTGCCTTTGCCTGGTGAGGCAGTGCTGATTGGGACCCCGTGGCCTGCCCAGCCAGCCACTAACCACAGACCAGGCCAACTAGGAGAACAGTAGGGTAATATTGGGAATGGTAATAAATGTTATTCCTAGAAAGAAAGAACTGAATGAGTATATCACTAGGTACAATTTAATTTCATCTCTCTCTAAATTTTATTATACAGAGCATCATACAGTCTCAGGATTTTATAAATACCACCTCCCTAATCTTTCATTTACAGCTACAGTGAAGTTGAGTTATGTTTTTAACCTGCTTCAACTGAAGAGTCTTCAGCACCCCCTGAAGCCCCCAGTGGCTCCACCTCACTTTAAGTCCCCCACCTCTAAAACCTCCTTCACAGTTGTGACTGTGGGAAAGCACAGAGGACAAGAGGGCACTGCAGTGACCACAGCACTCTGGTAGCATGGTGTCTTCCTAGAGTATCGACTACTCAACATGATTTCTTTAGTGAATGGAGGAACAGCCAGCACAGACACGAGAGGGTGTTTATTAGTCATTGAAATGCAATGCTTTTACTTAGAAATTTCATGTTGTCCTTAGGAATATAAACTCTTTCAATTTGCCTAAAATATATGCAATCTTGCAAACATGGCTCCCCAGAATTAATTCCAAAATGGTATGCTTTCAAAGCTACACCTGAATACTAAACTAAGATGTGTAAGGATTTAAAATGGCATGATACTACTGGGTGTTATATGTAAGTGATGAATCACTGAATTCTTTTCCTGAAATCATTATACACTATATGTTAGCTAACTTGGATTTAAAATTTTTTTTTAATTAGCCTAAAAATCTTGGAGAAGAGAAAAGCTATTTGCTAGCAATTTCAGTACTCTCAGATAGAAAAAAAAAATAAGTGTATGAAGAGGAGTTCTCCTTTCTTGTTATTTGTATGTAGACAGATTTCTCATAATTACCTTGGGATTGAGTCTCAAGATATTACTATCTCAACAATGTGCTTCAATTTGTATCTTGGCATTTTAGGATAATTCACTATGTAAAACAGAGAAATACAAGCCATTATATATTCCACAGTGTTATGTAAAGTCAACTAAATAAAATTAAAATAGAAAGATTAAATAAATAAACAAAAAAACAAATAAATAAAATGGCATGATACTAGGAGCGTATTTATTATTTTGGTGCAGGTAACAGCTAAAAACAAAACAAAACAAAACAAAAACCTTAATTTAATAAAAGGGCACTGATAGAAAGGAAAAAGGAAAGAATAACTTCTTACAAATAACCCAGAAACTAGCTCTGAAACCCTATCTTTTTTGTTTTACACTTATACTTTTCTCCCTGACTTCCTCTCTCTGCAACCTTAAATTCCCTTTTGTTATGTTTTAAATTCTATCTACTCTTCAAGGCTCAATTCAGTTCTCACCTCTTTAGGGAAGTCTTCTTTTCCCCACTGGCTGACCCACATAAATCTTTCCTTCACCTGAGTCCTGCAATTGAAAGCATGGTTATTATCTTATACTTTAACACTTCAATATCCTCTAGGTGATGAACGTCTGCTAATTTTAACCCCTAAAGAGAATATAAAGATTTTAAGGTTATGGCTAATATTTATTACTAATAGAAAAATGATAATGAACCAGCAGTTACTATTTATGGAGGACTTACTATGTACCAGGCACATATAAAATGCCATTGAGGGACTACAACAACTGTAGGAGCTAAATATTATTATATCCTCCTTATATAAGGAAACCTGATTATAGTCAGAAGGTCATTCTGTTAGAAGACTGAGTCATAATTTGAATCCACTGCCTAATCCTGCTACTTCCTTTCCCTCTGGAGCAAGTAGGCCAAAATGTTACACAAAATATGTCTTGTGATGCGGACACTCAGTGTCTGTACTACAGCTGGACAACTCCTGCAGGAAAGGTGGGAAATCCCCAAAATGCTAGATTGTGAATGAGGTTGAATTCATAATAATAAGCAACTGTTAGAATTCCTTCCTTAATTTGGAAAAATGCCTCAACTCCAAATTACCCCAAAGGTCATTGGACAGATGCACACCTGCCATCAAGTGATCCAAATATAGTCACTGGCACAAAAGAAAGCAACCATTTATCCTTTCAGTAAAGGTTAGGTTCTTCAGGATTCAGTGAATGGACCATATTCAGACATCTTCATGAAATGAAATGTACAGAATAAAATAATCATGTGGGATATCTTCCAATGAAATACTAACACCACAAAGATGGTAGATTAATATAAACCTTCAGTGAGACTGAAGATTTGTTTTTAAAAAAATCAGAAGATTTTAACCTCTATAAGGTTACAGGTTGAGGAAGAAATGATAACATTTCACAAAGCACAGTTAGAAAGGATCTTAGAAAAAAATTTAAAGGACTATACTTAGCAAAAAGGAAGAAATGCAGAGCTAGAGATGCCCAACTATACAAAACACAAATGGAAACCAAAAGAGAGGAATAAACAAAGATAAAGTGACAAGGCTGTAATCTAACCTGAAATGGACTAAAGGTGCTGGCCATGAAAGCCTTTCCTGACCTTCCCTCCCACCCACCCCTTACATTCCTGGGTAGCCCCTTCTTCTGGGAACAAAATGCCTGGCAGCAGGAGACACAGTGCAGCCAGGTTTATGACAAGGATAAATTGCCTTTTCTCCACTGGGTGCCTGGTGCTCAATGGAATGTTGGCTGTAAATATTTTGAAGCCCCCCTTCCTTTTCCTCTCTTAAGGCTTCTTCCCAACACGCTAGCCCAGCATCTCCTTTTCTCTTGTCCAATTTACTTCACCTTATCATCTACCTTTTTCCTGAACTCTCTTCCCTTTTCCTGTCCTGGAGGGCAGGAAGGCAGAGGACAGACTAAAGATTCAGAATCCCTGCACTCATGCATTCAATTTCCTAAGTACTAATTCACACTCAGCATAAGTATAGTGTTTGGTTAGTGTTGTAAAATCTGTTGATTCATACTAGAAGGTAATTTCTTTTGACTTTCTAAAGCTTGTTTGTTCTGATTTCTCCTTTCCAGAAGGACTTCAGTCATGGCATTTATTTGCTCTTTTACTAGTTTCGAATCACTTCTATTTTCTTTTGATAGCCATCCCAAAGCCCAGGACCATGAACAAACACTTTTTTCTGGAAGTCTTTGAAAATTACCATGGAGATCTATTGTTTTTTGACATGGAAAATTATTTCTTTAAATTAAGTGGAAAATTATTTTAAAGCATAACTATATAAAACTGTCATATATTGAAGAATATATTTTTACAGAAAAACCAGGAGATCTATTTTTTTAAGTTTATTTATTTTGAGAGAGAAAGAGCGCACACACACAAAAGTGGAGGAGGAATAGAGAGAGAGAGGGAGAGAGAGAGAATCCCAAGCAAGCTCCATGCTGTCATCACAGAACCCAATGCAGGGCTCAGTCTCACAAACCATGAGATCATGACGTGATCTGGAACCAGGAGTCAGATACTTCACTGACTGAACCACCCAGGTGCCCCAGGAGGTCAATTTTAAAATGTTGAAAGTCTCTAGTGCAAATTTGGCTGATTTTTTCCACATTTTCTCAAGAAATAGCTTTAAAAAAAACTTGCATGTTTTAATTGACCAAAAACAAACAAACAAACAAACAAACAAAAAGGAGTGAAAAAACTGTAAGCCTTTACTACTTTCCTGATAAGGAAAGATGTCTGAGAATGGGATGGGTAAGTGTGAAACAAACTCCAGGAATGTAGACATCTAACAGTGAAACAGGGAGTTATTAACAATGCTCCAGTAGAAGCTAGGGATGTTGTCATTGACTGGAAAGCTTTGGGGAGACGTAAAGTTATGGAGAAAAGCTTTTTAGTCCTAACAGCCACTCCAGCCATACAAACTGCTTCCTTACAACCTCATTAGTTGGTTTTAAATAGATTACCCAAAAAAGAGGGAAGGAAAAAGTCTGATCTATAACCAGGACAGGGCTGAAACCACTCTTCACAAGGAGCACGGAGCATGTCTCATTGAGAAATGAATTGACTAAGAACCTCCAATTTGGATGTTAGCCTCTTGGAAGTGATAATAACCCCATCAAATTCCCAAGAGGAAACAGCTATAGAAATAAAAGGAAAACACCACAACAATGTTTAAAGCTGAAGAGCACAAAAACACTGGGCAGAGCCTTACAGAATGGAACAATGGTCCAAGTAAAACCTGAACTGCAGGAGCGCCAGACCGTGAAATGGAGAAACAATGCGTGCCCAAGTGGGATTGAAGACTCAAAAGCCGCTATGAATTCAAGCAAGATCAAAACAGAAATCAATCTATTCATGTGACTTCCAAAAGATCATTAAAAACTAATTACTTTCTGTCTACCTCAATTGCTTTGTTGCTTTAGCTGGTAAATTGTTCTTCCTCACTCTTGGTCTAGATGGCTGTGTAATAAAGCAGTGTGTTCCAACTCAGATCACAGTGAGTCAAGTGGCCCCATCCTAGAGCCCAGACACCAACTCAAAGTACTTCTAAGCATGATCACAGACTCTCCACTTATCAGCACAAAGCTTATGTATGCAACTGGGTGACACCTAATTACATAAAGCAATGTCATGCATTATTTCAAAAAAAAAAAAAAATCAAACCCTTCTTTTCTAGGGCTATGGTCAGTGATTTGGCATGTTGGTAATCAATTTTCTTGTTCAGAAAGAGTCGCCATGATGGTAATAGAGATAATTCTTATTTCTTTTTCAAATCTGATGCAATTATCAAAAAATAAAGCAAAAAGAAAAGAAAATCTGCTACTCAAGCAAATTTATTCTGTCAAGTAGCACTATCTTCAAGATGATAGCAACAACACTTCTACCAATATTTATTTTTATTTGACTTGGTAAATAATCTCATTCTTCTTTCAACCTTAATTTTCAAACTTACTTTCCTTCAAAACAAAGCTCCTGATCTTTTGTATATATTTTCTAGGAGAAGATCCAATAGGCTCATACCTGTTTCTCAGGAAGTGAAGTATCCCACAATTATATGTGTAAAAGAACAAATATCAATAGGCAGAAAAAAATCATTTTTTAGAATTTTATTTGCACATGGACTTAGAAAATGGCCAAGGATAAATGTGGTGAAATATGACCTTGGATATCAAGAATTCCTCTTTCTTGGATGCTTATTTACTGTGTTTTTGTGATAAAGTACAATATATACATATCGGTGCCTGAATTAATACCTACTTTTAAAGAGAATGGCTTATATTTCCTTAGTACTTACAATTTTCAAAGTTTATTGCATATTACTTTCTCATTTGAAAGCCACAAGATTTCTATAAAACAGATTTTTCTTTTTTTTTTTAATTTTTTTTTCAACGCTTATTTATTTTTGGGACAGAGAGAGACAGAGCATGAACAGGGGAGGGGCAGAGAGAGAGGGAGACACAGAATCGGAAACAGGCTCCAGGCTCTGAGCCATCAGCCCAGAGCCTGACGCGGGGCTCGAACTCACGGACCGCGAGATCGTGACCTGGCTGAAGTCGGACGCTTAACCGACTGTGCCACCCAGGCGCCCAGATTTTTCTTTTTTAAAAATTTTTTTTGATATTTATTTATTTTTGAGAGACAGAGAGAGACAGAGCATGAGCAGGGCAGGGGCAGAGAGAGAAGGAGACACAGAATCTGAAGCAGGTTCCAGTCTCCCAGCTGTCAGCACAAAGCCCGACACAGGGCTTGAACCCATGAACCGTGAGATCATGAGCTGAGCCCAAGTCAGATGTTTAACTAACTGAGCCACCCAGGCAGTTTTTTCACTTGAGAAGATATTTCTTCCCATTTTACAGTAAAGAAAACAAGTATAGGAACCACCAAGGTCATATAGTTTGTGAGAAATAGAGTCTGGAACAGAAAGATCTCCCTGCTCCCAACATTGCCAATATAGCTATTGAGGAAAAGAAGAAATACTGTTGAAGATATTTTATACGCCAGGCCTTACTAGTGCTTTACAAATGACATTTTCTTTTATCTTTACAACAGCTCTATGAAACAGATATTACCATTCTTACTGATGTGTATACTGAAATTCAGAAATTGCGAGTGCCTTCATCAAATTTACCCAGCTAAAATATGGCAGAGTTAGAATTCCAGTGTGGGTTTTCTGACTACACACTCCAGGTTCTTTCTCTATTTCTTGATGCCATTTCTACCAACAACTTGGAAAATACAGCCTTTATTGCATAAACTTCATGTTTAGTCAATTGGAAAATTCCACTCAAAGATAAAATAGATGATATTGACGTTCAGAAATTATAATTTAATACAAATACAATCAAAGCCAAATGCCAACATGCAATCACAATATACCCAGTGTTTAGGTCCCCCCCCCCTTTAGAGGAACATCTCTCAAGGACATAGCATAGTTGGGCTAAAAAGTGTGCTCTTTACTCCATAAAGCAATGCAAACATGATTTCCCTAACAATCATCCTTCCCCTCCTTTCTCCAATATACTATTTCTTCTCACTATATATCACCTATTTTTTTTCCAGGGATGAAGAGGTGATGAGATTTGGAAATCTCACCACAAAAAGTCAGGGACCCCCACCAATAAAATGTAGATTTACTGCTAGGTGGTATGGTTTAACTTTCTTGAGGAGATTAATGCAAGGAAGCATTGAAAAACACAAACTTCTAACCATGTAGTTCTGTGTCTTAGATCTGAAAATTTAGGGCCATAAGACAAGTGGTCTTGCTATGAGAAAGTGGAAGCTTTTTTTTCCCTAGTAGGGTATAACAGAGAAAGGAATACTCAAAATTGACAGGAAAACTAAGAAAGAAAGAGTCTTGGAAAAATGAAGTCTTATGGCAACACTAAGAGAAAGACAGTTATTTAATTAATTAGACTAGATTTCACTTATCCTTAGTATAAAAGACATTTATCTTATTAAGAAGGTCAAAGAAAAACGGCAAAACTGGGCATGTGTTGCTGTAAAAAGGTTCTTGAGCTGGTGCTGAATATACACCACACGCATACCTTTCACAAAATAATGATTTAAGTTAGTTAACTACATGCCCCACACTGAACAGAACTTCTAACTTAGCTTCTTGATTTCCTCTCCTGAACTTTTCATATCACTTTCACTGTCCTGCCAGGCTTGGCAGGCTTGGAGTAGAGAAATTTCTCTCCATACCAAATATATCTTAACTTTGGCAACAGCAGAAAAACCTGGAGATTTATGCTTGAACAACAACTTCAGACCTGTTACTTTTGTACAATCTCTACTAAGTCAGCAAAATCATTCTCACTGATTTACTATGTGTGTGAAAACACAACTACTTCTGACTATTTAACTTACTTGACTGATTACATTGATTAGAATAACAATTAACTACATACAATCACTTTTATTTGCTTTGCTTTTAATTAAGTTTGATAACTCAAATTAGACAAGTCAACTTATGTTTTACGCTGCTAATTAATTAGGATGATTAGACAACAATCCAAAGCTCCAGATTCAGTTCCAATTACTAATCCACAGAGGAGAGAGTGAAACTCTTTTATGCAAATATGCAGCTTACACTAAATACATTTTCTTTAAAGCAGTAAGTATATATTAATAAAAAAAAAAAACTATTCCTAAAATTTAACACGCACAAACTTTGGATGGGAGGCTGGTAGAGTCATTATATGCTTTAACATAGCTACTACTCCCCATAGTAGATGGTAAGGCATTTTTTTTCCATTTTATTGATGAGGAAACATGCAGAGTTGAAGAAAATCAGAAGCATTGTGGAATTTTCTGGTTCTTGAGCTGGAATTGGGAGTGGCATTATTTAAGTCCACTACCATTTGAGAAAAAAAAAGAATTTCCTACAGTTACTTCCTACAGCAAAATAACTAATTTCATTGGGAACATCACAAAAAGCTGGAATAGTGTATAGTTTGTTTTTGCTGGTACAAAAGTTAAAATTAACTGGGCAAGAAAAGCAATTCCTCTACTCTTAGCCTGAAATGTAGGAAAGAAATGCTGCATCTTTCACTTTCATGCGGCCAATTTTGCATTTCTAGATGAACCCTTCAGCGAAATGGGCAATTTTCCAGAAAAGATGTGTAACACCAAAACTGGCTCAAACAAAAGTTTAAAAGACCTACATAGATGAAGAACCACTAAAGAAATTCAATTAATTGTTAATTATTTAATTGTTATACTTCAAAAGGTGCCCAATCCAAGTTTTCACTTGGGAGATTTATCATACCCTTAAAAAACCAGACAATTCTCCTAAACCTTTCAGAGCAAAGAAAAAGATGATAAGTCATGTGACCTATTTTACTGAGCAAATGTAGCACTGAAACCAAAACAAGAAAAAGTACAAGAAAAGAAATTATGGCCCAAATATATTTATAAATTAAGATATATACATCTTAAATAAAACATCAGCAAATAAAATAAAATTTGTAGATATATTTTTAAAAATTAAATATCAAGGTAAAATTGTGTTTATCCCAGGAATGCAAGGATGGTTTGACTAGAAAATTCATCAATTCTCTGTATTAGAAGTCAAAAGACAAAAGCGAAATAATGTATAGGCATTGGATAAAATTCAACACTTGATTCTTTTTATCCTAGCAAACTAGGAATAGAAGGAAAATTTTATCTGCTATAAAGTGTCAGTAGTGGAATTACATAATAAGTACCATACTTAATGGATGAAATATTAGGAGCAGAATACAAGTAAGTTATACTAAAAGATACTGATACCATCATTGTCTATTCAATACTTACTCTCTGTCCTTGTCTATCTAAGACAAGAAAAAAAAAGAGAGATAAAGATCAGAAAGGAAAAGATAAAATTATCATGATTTAAATATGATATTAACATCTACCAAAAAATCTAAGAAAATAAAATTATAAATTATTAGAGTTCATTAGAAGGTTTATCAAGGTGGCCAAACAGAAACTACAGAATAATACATATATTAAAATAAAATTTACATTTTGAAAAACACAAATTTTTTAAATAGTACTGTGGATAGCCTAGGGCCATAAATGTATCTCACATAGGTAAAAAATAAAACTGTCTGGAAAGATACACATCAAATTAAATGTTGGCACCCTTCCAAAAAGACTCAGGATTGATGGTGATGATCAAAGGAGATTATAGCCTTATCTATAAAAAAGACATGTCTCATATATATTACAGGTTCAGTTCCAGACCACTGCAATAAAGCAAATATCACAATAAAGTGAGTCAAATGGATTTTTTGGTTTCTTAGTGCATATAAACATTATGTTTACACTATACTATAGTCGAATGGGTGTACAATAGCATTATGTCTAAAAAACAATGTATATACCTTAATTTAAAAATGCTTATTGTTAAAAAATGGTAACTATCATTTGAGCTTTCAGTGAGTTGTAATCATTGACTATACATCACCATAACAAATTATAATAATAATGAAAAAGTTTGAAACATTGTGAGAATTAGCAAAACATGACATAAAGACACAGAGTGAGCAAATGCTGTTGGAAAAATGGTACCAACAGACTTGCTCAATACAGACTTGCCAAAAACCTTCAATCAAAAAAAAAAAAAAAAAAAAAAAACCTCAATATCTGCAAAGTACAATAAAGCAAAGTGCAATAAAATGAGGTATGCCTGTATTTTCGTTTGTATGGCCTAAATATATTTATTAGTCGTACTATTAAAGATTAATAAATGAAATTGAAAATACACAAGAAAGAGCTTAAACTATTCCTACATTTCATACTGTTCATACTATTAAAGATCACATTATTACTTAATTCAAGGATAGCATCAGGAGAACACAGGAGCACATCATATATAAACTTATAACAGTTAACTTGGTTGCTAAACATGCTTTACTGTTGAGTTAATGTTTACGAGAACTGGTTTATTGACCTTTTTTTAATTTTGATAAATAAAATTTAAGAATATTAAGGCCAAGGATTGAAAAGGTTTGTATATGTAATCATATATATGTCTAATATGTGATTTTCTCCCACAACTTCACCAGTGTTAAAATATAATAATAATAATGTGGCCATAAATTCAGGTCAATGAAATAGGTTTATCATGAAAAAACATTGAAAGTTGTTATTCAAGATATGACAATTAATTTTTTAATGCTATTTTTCAGAAGAGACCAATATATCACTGAATTTCTCTTTTTCTCTCATAGTTATTAGACATCTGGTAACCAGGAACCAGGTTCTGTTATGTACTTGTCAGAGGCTTAAAAAGTTCAGAATGATGGACATCTGTTCCCAAATCAAATATTTACCTTAAAAAATAATAGTGAATTTTTCAAGAATTCCATGTAGATTGAGAACTCACTTTTATATAGGCAGTAAAACACCTAATTGTCAGGGGCAGTTCAATATGAGCCTCAAATGATTAATATACTCTAGATGCAAGGGTGAGAGAAAAGGGCACACATTCACTCTAAAAGGGAAAAGACAAAACTGCCCTATCAAACTCATTACACCCCATTAATGTTGTACAACAAATTTGATTTCCTACAGTAAAAACCAGTCTTTGAAGAAATATAATTTACTTTCAGGTGTTCAGACTGTTAAGATCTTGGAGATTTTTATTTATATCAACTAATATTCAGCAAATCATAACATACATTTTTGTTTTTTACTATCAACTATAAAAATCATACCCATTTCTATTCACATCTTCTCCAACTGAGAAAGATTTTTACTCGTATGTCTACTGAAACAGGAGAAGAAAAGAGTGTGAACAACTCAATTCGCTCTAGAAATCTTACTCAAGCAATTCTGAAGCATGTGGATGAATCTGAGTTGTAGAACATTTTTGTTGTTGTTGAGAAAAGGGTCGTTGTTTTTCATTGGACAGCGAGGCTCAATGGGCAAAACTTGTTTAAGAGGTGATCAACTTCCCTGAGATGATGAGATTATAATTTTCAGTCATTACTGACCTAAAAAGCTTTTCACCTCACAACTCTTTTGAGACACCACCAATGTGTACTCTATGTAAAACATGTACTGACTTCCTGGAATTCTCTCCAGGAATGTCTTCAGAGCCT
The DNA here is from genome assembly GCF_018350175.1 of Felis catus. Classification (NCBI taxonomy): domain Eukaryota; kingdom Metazoa; phylum Chordata; class Mammalia; order Carnivora; family Felidae; genus Felis; species Felis catus. The sequence continues at coordinate 113,291,122 of NC_058372.1, read as the reverse complement.
GAATTTCCTGGGAAATACTAGACAGATGGGCAATACTACTGTATGTTTCATTAAGTGCCCTAGAGTTGTCCCTCTACCCAGCAGGAAATATCTGAGGAGTCTAGAAGTGCAGAGGATATAAACACAGTGAGATCCTGTGCAACAGTAGCTCCTTACCTCCCTGCAACACAGCAGAAAGGACTTTGACGGAAAGAACAGGCAGAACTCCATGGAAACCCTGGTGGTAAGAGAAAAGGAAGGCACCCTGAAGGTCCAAGTTTATAGCTCTGCATCCACCTCTAAAAGAGTTTAGAGCTCACTCTTTTGTATATTCTCCTTATTTTTTGAACTTGCTGTTATCTTGTATACCAAAGAAGACATTCTGGAGTGCCTGGGTGGCTCAGTCAGTTAAATGTCTGACTCTTAATTTTGGCTCAGGTCATGATCTCATGGTCATGAGATTAAGCCCCACAGCAGGCTCTGTGCTGGACACGGAACCTGCTTAAGATTCTCTCTCTCCTTCTCTCTCTCCCCCACTCGTGCATGTGCACATGCACACTCTCTCTCACTCTCTCTCTCTCTCTCTCTTAAAAAAAAAAAGATATTCAGGGCAATAAACATTCAGACATTTAATTGTGAGTGAAAGATTGATTAGATGATCAAATATAGCATCCTGGCCAAAGCACACTGGTACTTAGCAAAAAAACAACTAAAAAACTGCAAGAGGATAAGACATTTCTCTAAGTAAAGTTTGGTGGCTCTCAAAAATCTTGTACATTCTCAATTTTCATCCGAACTTAATTATTTTGTGGGTTCAATTTCTGTTTCCAGCAAAACACAACTTCCTAGTACTGCGGAAGAAAAGACTTATAAAATGGGCTTCGTGGAGCTCAAATAGCTCTTAAAAACAATATCTTGATGAGTTAAGTGTAAATGAGCCAAAACATATGGATTAAATGTCCCTTTAAATACACATGGCTTTAAAAATGAAGGGAAAAAAGGTTTTGGCAAAATGTGTTTCAGATTTGGTTGAAAGAAAACATTTGAAAGGAATAGTTTGAGGGACTGAACTAACCCAAAACATACCTGAGCTCTTCCAACCTCATCTAGTACAACCAATTCTAAAACATATGGATTTTATACTATAATTCCCCTACCACACCCACCCTGAGTTCTGAGTTCTTAGTTTTTCTTCCTATGTTGGAAGTCATTAAAAACAGTCATAGTGTCAGTACTGTGTTGAAGAGACCACAACCTACTACTGTGATCAGTTTAAGTCAAATAGAATGAATGGGTTATTGGTCATCACTTGACAAAAATAAAAATAGCTTTTGTTTCAAACTCATAATATATATTTCTCACTAGCAGTCCCATCAGAGAGTAATACTAAATCATAGATACACATTGGGATAAATACAAGGCCTTTCCAGTATATGAAATGACAGGATATCTATGTTGTGACTCCTTACTTAACCAAAGCCAAGTAAGAGATAAAAGGTCAACAGGAGAACACCAAAGCACAACCTGAATAATGCCAAATAATTTTGACCTGCTTGGAATAGTTCAAAATGTATTTATTTGAATCATATGACTGGAAGCAAAAGCAACTGATCAATCCAGAACTGAGTCTACCGACTGACAGGTTGTAGGACATGTGCTACCTGTATCTTCAGTTTGTCTTCAAAGTTACCACCTGCCCCACACGTACATATACACACAGATGGCAATATTATCATTAAACTCTACAAGCAATGAGATTTACTTCTAACACATGATTAGGGTTAAAATTAATAAATAATGTAGGTTTCAAATAGATGAACTGTTAGCTTTATGAATTTAGGAAATTATCTGTATTGCTATCCCATGTTTTCTACATAAATCCATGGAATCTCACCATGTCTACTGACGCAGGTAAAACTGGTTATTTGTTGCCATGTCTCCCAGATTATATCTGAAAAACAAGTAATAACATGAATAAATGACCCTAGTCATGATGCCACTAAATTGCCCTAATTTGCATGCACCCTCACCTAAGCAACCTAGTTATTATATGTCACTAAGGTATATTGTACTTACTCAAAGACTGAGGGTTTTTTCTTGGTTTTCTTCTTATACTGGTTTTAATAAGATATGAAAGATATACAGCACTGCATAAGTTTAAAGTGTCCAGCATAGGGGCGCCTGGGTGGCTCAGTCTGTTGAGCTTCCAACTTCGGCTCAGGTCATGATCTCATGGTCTGTGAGTTCGAGCCCCGCATCAGGCTCTGTGCTGACAGCTTAGAGCCTGGAGCCTGATTCAGATTCTGTGTCTCCCTCTCTCTCTGACCCTCCCCCATCTATGCTCTGTCTCTGTCTCAAAAATAAAATAAAACATTAAAAAAATTTAAAAAAATAAAGTGTACAGCATATGATTTTGACTTACATATATTGTGAAATGATTACCACAATAAGTTTAGTCGACATCCATTATCTCACAAAGATACAAAAAAGAAAAAGAAAAAAACAGTTTTTTCCTTGTTATATTGTACATATCTCATAAGGTTAGGGGGCCCCTGGGTGTCTCAGTCTGTTAAGCATCTGACTCTTGGTTTCTACTCAGGTAATGATCTCATGATTGGTGAGTTCAAGCCCTGCCTTGGGCTCTGCGCTGACAGCATGGAGCCTTCTTGAGATTCTCTCTCTCCCTCTCTCTCTGCCCCTCCCCTGTTCATGCTCTCTCTCTCACTCACTCTCAAAATACATGAATAAACTTAAAAAAAAATACATGCTAAAAAAAACTGGATTTATTCTCTTAACAACTTTCAGGTATACTATTCAGCAATGTTAACTACAGTCATCATGTCATACATCATATTCCTAGTATTTATTCATCTCAACAGGAATTTTATACCTTTTGACTACCTCTTCCATTTCCCTCTTTCCCAACTCCTCACCTATGGTAACCACAAATCTGATTTCATTTTGTATGAGTTTGGATTTTTGTTATTTTTATTTTTATCTTATTTTATTTTTTGACAGGAGGGAGGGGCAGAGGGAGAGAAAGAATCTTAAGCAGGCTCCACACTCAGCAGGGAGCCTGACACGGGACTTAATCTCATGACTGGGAGGTCATGACTTGAGTTGAAATCAAGAGTGGGACACTTAACTGACTGAGCCACCCAGGCACCCCAATTTTGTTATTTTAAGATTCCACATATAAATGAGATCGTACAGTATTTATATTTCTCTGTCTGACTTATTTTATTTGACATAATTTCCTCAAGATCCTTCCATGTTGTCACGAATGGCAGGATTTTTTTAAAGCTCCTTTTTTACAGTTAAATAATATTCCATGACATAGATATAAATATAAATATCACATTTTCTTTTCTCGTTCATCTATCAGTGGACACTTACACTGTTTTCATGTCATGGCTTTTGTAAATAATGTTGCTATAAATGGAGGTGCAGATATTTCCTCAACACCGTTTTCATTTCCTTCACACATAATCCCAGAGGTAGAATTTCTACATAATATGGTATCTACTTTTTGAGAAACCGCCATACTGCTTTCCATAATTACTGTACCAACAGACACTAGGGTTCCCTGTTCTCCACATCCTTACCAGCATTTGTTGCCTCTTGTCAAAGACTGAGGTTTTATCTTGTATTAAAAAAAAAAGAAATGATAATCACTGTTCTTAAAAACTTGTCATAAGAGTTGTGAACTGAAACAATCTGCTAGAGAAAAAAATATCAAAAAAAAAAAATCCAGCAGTATAACAATCCTTGCTATACTGCTAGGGGCCTAAAAGAAAAATCAAGAGCCTAACACTGATGTGGTAGCAGGGTGGGTGGGAGGGGAGGTGAATGTGTTCTCAGTGAAATGGATAGCCTCTAACATGTGACTGAAATGGACTGACAGGGCAATTGAAGAGATAAACGGTGGATGAAGGTCAGTCTGGCCTCATTCCTGTGCTCTAATTTCCTTTTAAAGGCGTGGTGTAACTGCGGCTTTATGTGTTGAGTTGAGGATTTACTTGAAATATACTTAGACATACTGCTTCTACACAAGGGAATTGATGCAAGTTCTTAAAATTCCTGCAGTTCTGTCCTTGGGGACCAAACACTCTATAGCTAAATCCCATAATGCACTACCTTGCCAATACTGCTAAGCCCCAGATCAGTTATCTCCTCTGTGGACTGGAGTCTGTGCGGGTGGAAGTTTTAAACCTAGGAGTTATCCAGACTGTGACAGGGTCAAAATTTGCTGTAACAGCAATTCTCTTGTCCAGGATAAAATAATTCCCTTATATTTTATGCCTGTCTGTTGTCTTCAGTCATGGAAGCTATTATTATCCTTTCTGTGGTAGATTTTTTAAAATATATTCTGCTTTGTTTTTCCACAGACTTGAAGTATTTTTCAAAAATGTCTTTGTCCACATCTGCCAAAGGAAATAAATATAAATATCTATAAAGATCAATGTAAACAGAGTTGGCTCCAAGATACAACACTTCCCGCTGCATGCTAAGTAACTACAGAAATTCTCCCGAAGGTTAGTAGATAATGACCAAAAGTTTTCAGGTGATGTCTTTCAAATTTATTCACAGAGAATACTCTGATGGTGGCTTCCTCTTATGGAGGAGCAAAGGTTCATGTTTACCTCAGACTTGAGCATTTGCTGAGAGTCATTTGTCACTGCTCATATTTTCCCATGGAGTTGGACTGCATGTGGGGAGAAAAATCCCTCTACTCTCCTAGAGGAAATCTTGAGAGTTGGCTGCTGTGCGGTTAGCAGGGAGGTTGTGGCAAATGTTGAGAACCACCATCTCATAATCATATGCTTGAAGTTTTAAATCATAACTGTCAAAAATTCAAAGTTGGAAACTTGTGGACCACTTTGGACAGTCAGAGAGGTTACTACAGACTAACAATAAAACAAGCAAAATGTACAAGGAGCCTCTGCATTTTACCCAAGATTTATTTGGCAGACACAGCATCACATCCTCTTCTCTCAACACCCTGGAGCCCACTCGCTAGAGTCAGAAGACCCAACCTCACATTCTGGGTTGGCTACCTGCTGGCATGCTACTTAACCTCTCTGAAACTCAGGTGACCCTTAGATTTAAAAAATCAAATATTAGTGAAAAGGGTAAAAGAGTATTACATATATAAAAGGATTTTGTATGCAATGAGTTTCTTTGTATCAGCAGCATCTTCTAAGGCATACTGTGCTCAGAATAACATCAAATGAGAGTGCAAACTCCATAAGACTTAAGACCCTGCTGTTGTGCCCTTCATATCTTTCTCTCTCACACCTTCATGGGATATATTTCCTCACATACACAAAACTAGAACAGAATGTATCACAGATCATTATATTAGAAGTTTAATGATGCATTTTGCTCAATAGATACCATTAAACTTCTAGTAGACTGAACTGAAATGACTGATCTTCCAGTTATGTCAATGTACCATCATGCCCAAACCAAAATAAAGGTTCTGGAAGATCGAGGCATTCTGGTGCTGAGTGTTTCATTAGAATATTAGACTCAGATATCCCTAGACATCATCTCTGTGTGACACTTGTCTCCATCCATGCTACTGATGAGTTCAATGAACATGAAAATGGCAAGCCCAAAGTCTCTCTGTAATCTCAGAACATGAACAATGAGGCAGAAGCCAAAGATCGGTGTGTAAAAACAAACATGCTGAGTATTATACAGTACGAGTTAAAGATAGCAAATTGGGGACCAGAGTAAGTGAGTGATCAAGACATTCTAAATACAACTTTATATAATACTGCTTAAAAGAGGAATAATATAGCAAGTATATCTAAAACCAGGATTGGGTGCACTCCTTATGCTAGGCACGATGTCAGGAATTAGTTTGTAATTTTAACAATAGGAGATGGATTGACATATTTTCAGCAAATTAGCAAAATACAAGTGCTAACAATAAGTTGGTGCTGCTTTTGCATCGGACACTATTTGAACATTTCACATGCATCAACCCATTTAATCCTGATCACAGCACTAAGAAATAGGTTTTCCCCCACTTTATAAATTAGGAAGCTGAGTCACTTAGAGGCTAAATAACCTGTCTGAAGTTGCACACATTACAAGGAGTGGAGGAAAAGGGAACAATGTCAGAGATAGGGAGAATTATTCAATTTATTGTCAAGAAATATTAGAGCTTATCGGAGCAGCAAATCCAGTGAATTTCAGTTCCCTTGTTTTATATATGAAAAAGTGAAGACCAGAAAGATTCCACGCTTGGCCTTAACGCCACAATGCTAATTGGTGGTAGAGCTGGGACTAGACCCAAGTGTCCCCTGCTCTTTTCCAACTCTGTCTAAGCACGGGAAACAGTGGCTGTAGACCACAGGAAAAGGCCATTCCCCACTTAAAAACCATATTCAAAAAAAACCTGTCAAATGCATTTTCTTTTCTGCCATGCTCCTATGTGTTCAGAGCCACCAGGTTTTTCATCTTCTCACATAATAGTGGTGACCTATAACTTCCAAAAGAAGTTCGTCACAATCTCACAAGGGACATTTAATGAGTGCTAGCATATTAACTGCTAGACTAAACTTGTGGTAAATAAACAGAATGAGCTTGTGCTAGAAATAATTTGAAACCACAAATATTTATTGAGAATTGAGAATCACTTTATGCAGGAGAAGGCAATAGGTGTTGTGGGGATTACAAAAATGTACAAGACAGATTCCTTTTGGCCATCTGTAGGGAGAAACAAACATGTTCACAAATGACCACTCTCTAGTCAAAACACAGGAAATGGTCCAGGGACATAGAAATAAATGGAAAGAACTCAGATTGAGAAGATTAAGTAAGGCTATGGGGAGAGAAATTAATAAAGCTGAGGTTCAGTCCATATGAAAAAAATGAGATGGAATTATTCAATAATAGGTCCTAACTGGAATTTCCATATTTACCACATTCTTAACTGTTACTGATAATATGTATATCCTTCCTCTACTAATTTAAAAAGAAGGAAGGAAAAAGGGGAAAAAAGCTATTTTGACCAAGAAATTGAGGCTGAAGCTGACATTTGTTATATTCTTATCTTAACTGAGCCCAAGTGATTAATTTCGGGAAAAAGCAGCCAAATTTATTTCAACAATGTGTAGTAGCAGTTGTTGACCTAAAAAGAGGTCTAATTTGTAATATGAGTAAACAGAACTTATCCACATATTAATATTTCATTATTATTATAATAAAAATAAATCAATTCCTAGGTTATCTAAAAACATGCACTATATTGTGATTTTAGTTTTTAAAATGTGCTGGAATCTCCTGTCATGACAATTTCAAACACTCTAGAATCTTAGGATAAAAGGAAACCTTAAAGATCTTCTGGTCAGATCATCCCATCAATGAGTCAATCCCTTCTACAACATCCCCACCAAGTGGTCATCCACTTTATGCTTGCCGAAGTCCAGAATATTCTCCCTGAGCAGGGAGTTTCATACTGAACTATTCTTTTTTTAAAAACAGCTCGACATGTCTTTCTGGGATTGCTACCTATTGAATCAACTTCAGACCCTTGGAGTCATCTGTTCTCTCTTCCACATGACAATTTGGTGATTCTGATGATAGCTACATTCCTTGTCCTCTTTCCACAACCCCCTTCTCTTCTGTAAGTTTACTCTTCCCAGTCTTCTCAACCTCTCCTCACATAATACAGCTTTACATTCCTACAACCCACCCTGAAGTTTCTTTCCTCTAGACAGCCTCTAGTTTCTCTACATCTCCCTCATTTGGTGGGTGCACAGGTCAAAACACAATGTACAGAAGTGAACTGAACACCGCAAGGAAGAATAAGACGAGCTGTCAATCTCCTTCTTCTACCACAATGCCCCAAATCATATTTGCTTTTATTAACCTCATGTCTCTTGAAGGAATTAGGAAAAATATAAGGGCAACATATAATATGTAAAAACAAAGATTTTTTTTTTCCCTAGGGAGGTGAGGAAAATCAATCCTCATTCATGGGCTTCCATAGGTGGAAGTCAATTGTAAAGTTCATTTCAGGTGTCTAAATCAATCTTAATATCTCATGAGTGTTCTACTCTATATGATAATTATCACGGGACCCTAGAGTTACAGGATGTCTGAACCCCCATTTTTGGTCTTGGGATGGGTGGGCCTCGGCAGGGCTGAGCCAGCCCAAGGCCTACAGAGATGCAGGGCAGGATAAACATTTCTGTTGAACCACCAAAGTTAATGGGAGGCAGTAAGACTGAAAGAATAAGCCAGGCTGTGGTCTTTAAGGGATGCCCACAGCCCAAACACCATGGAGAGCAAATATGAAGACTGGTTTTGAAGGGAGAGCATGAGGTTTGATAAATGGAATCATGAATTCAGAACTCTGTAGAGACTAAATGAAAATGAAAACAAATCAGATACAATTTGGAGAAGGCTGAAGACCAGAGCAATTGGGTACAAGGATATGGCAAAAAGGGCTGGAAATGAGAAAGAGGAGGGATTTCACAGAATTAAATACCTAAGAAGGCCAAAAACCTGTTTAGAATCTTCAACCCAGTCATTAACAAATCCTGGCAAAACAATTGAATATTCAAGTACATGTAAAAAAATGAAATACATTAAAATATACATACAAATAAATGCATTCATAGTTAAAGATTAAAATAGAAAAGGAACATCATCTGGGAAAAGAGTTAGAATGTCTCATGTCTTTGAAAGTTACAGATAAAATATTCCTTAATAATATTTTTTAAATCAGACTCCAATTTCCTAATCTCTAGAGCCGGTGGAAAACTGAAATGCACACAGGGCCAGACAAACAATGTAAATGTATAAAACAGCCAACTCTACTACAATGGAAGTGGTGGGGACCTTGGCAAATGAGACACATCATGCTCCATCTAAAGAAGTCAGCCCCTCCTGCTTGAAGAAACTGGCAAGGAAAAGCTCCAGCAATACTACAAAAACACTAGTCTGGGCTTCAGGATACCTTTAAGGGAACCTATATTGGCAGGAAATTCTCTTTTCTGCTAACGTCTCCATCAGAGGATGGATTCTGTCTGGCTTGGTGACCAAAGCGAAGATGTAGAGGGTAACTGTCATCTAATGAGACTACCTCCACTATGTCCAAAAGTACAACTGCTTTGAGAAATGTCACAAGAACAAGTCCATGCACATGTTCCCAGCTTCGGAGATGTCAAGATTGGCAACACTGTCACAGTGGGTGCCACCCTTGAGCGAGACTATGCACTTTAACATGGTCAAGGCCACCAAGGCCATCAGCACCAAACAGCAATTCCAGAAGTTCTGAGATTGGTTATCTGCTCACACCTCCAAACAAAATAAAGTTATTTTCTCAGTCAAAAAAAAAAAAAAAAAGAGTCAGCCCCCATTGATTTCTGCTTAATGTTGCCATGCAGGAAGGTGGCCCAATGCTATAGTGCCTTCAGTTTTCGAAAGAAATCAGAATGTGTGTGCGCATACTTATGTATGTGTTAGAAAGAAAGAGGAGAGGGGTGCCTGGGTGGCTCAGTCGGTTAAGTGTCTGACTTCGGCTCAGGTCACGATTTCACTGTCCGTGGGTTCAAGCCCCGCGTTGGGCTCTGTGCTGACTGCTCAGAGCCTGGAGCCTGTTTCAGATTCTGTGTCTCCCTCTCTCTCTGACCCTCCCTCATTCATGCTCTGTCTCTCTCTGTCTCAAAAGTAAATAAACGTTAAAAAATTAAAAAAAAAGAAAGAAAGAGGAGAGTGATCTTGATTTTTAAATGTTAACGATATTTTTTTAAGTACTTCACACTACACTGAAGATCCCAAGGCTTTTGGAGGTTAAGTTATTGTCCAATATTTTAGCTGACAACCATGTGACTCTAATTTTAAACTGGATCACTGCATTATACACCCCAGTGAACAATGGAGGTAGCTCTTGGGCCTCAATAATATTACAAGGACAACGCAGAAAGAATTGCTTAGGGAAGACTGTTGATAGAGCTCCTTATTATAGTTTTCTTGAAAACGTCCATTTTGTTCCCCACTGTTTCACCTGTACCAGCCCGATGCCTGACCCACAGTAGACCTTTGATAAAAAGCCACTGAACGAATTAATACATGAAAGTCAACACAGAAAAGAGAAAGCATTAGTAGTCAATTATCATTATATTATTTAGTTATTCAGAGAGATATTTATAATCATGTCATTTAAAACCCTGAAGTAGGGGCGCCTGGGTGGCGCAGTCGGTTAAGCGTCTGACTTCAGCCAGGTCACGATCTCGCGGTCCCTGAGTTTGAGATCCGCGTCAGGCTCTGGGCTGATGGCTCAGAGCCTGGAGCCTGTTTCCGATTCTGTGTCTCCCTCTCTCTCTGCCCCTCCCCTGTTCATGCTCTGTCTCTCTCTGTCCCCAAAATAAATAAACGTTGAAAAAAAAATTAAAAATAAATAAAAATAAAAAAATAAAACCCTGAAGTAAATTACACCTATCAAACATTCACACACACACACACACACACACACACACACACAGACTTAGAATCAGGGAGAAAAATAAATAAATAATGAGATATTTCTGACTAAACATGGAATATTGAAATATATGTTTATCCCTACTTCCTCCTAAAATCCGTCTATGAGAGAAAAAGAATTAAAGGGCCCAAGCCCTGAAGGACTAGGTAAATCAAGTAGGATATGACAGTAGAGAGAAGTGAACAACAAACATCAGACACTGGGAAGTAGAGGGGCAGGTGACCTAGCAAATAGGAAAAGGCAAAAACCTGGTGCCTACAGAGGGAAATTAGAAAGGAAACAACTCTAATAATGACACAGAATCCTGGAAAAGCTCCGTAATTGTCACATCAGAGGTCCCCAAATGGGGGCCAGGATATGATTCAAAAGATGATTGGTTGAAGATTAGTATAAGGTTCAGTTGGTCAACCCAATCCCTCTCCTACCCCATATTACTTGGTGACTTCTTCCCAATCAGGGCAGAAGACAGGAGGCTAATTTCTGAAGAGGTGTGCAGCCCTGAGGAGGACAGTAAAACTCTGTAGTATTAGTTATCTCTTATGGCAATAGTGCTTTGTAACAAACAACCATAAACCACAATGGTATTCAACAATAACAATGTATTGCTTATAAATAAAGAGTTAGCTGGAGATGCTCATGTGTTGGGAGACTGGTTGGCTGTTCCAGGCTCACTTTGGGAAGGTAGACTACATGACTCCATTCTGAGCCATAAAACTCTCACTTCCAGCAGGAGAGCTCAAAATGTTCTCATGCCACTGACAGACAGACATGAGAGAACAGGCCCTAACACACAAGTCCAAGGCTTGGAATTGCCACATCCTATTGCCCAAAGTAACAAACCAGCTCAGATTTAACTCTAGAAGGAAAAGATTCTACTGTGTAGTGAGAGGAACTACAGAGTCATACAGCAAAGGGCATATAGAAAGATGTGAAATACTGGCACTGTTATTGCAATCTCTCACACCTGTCCTAAAAAAGAGGGTGAGCCATGAGACTCCCACATTCCCAGCCCACATTCAGCTCTGAGATCACTGGCATCCAACCCTATACCTCCCACATGGTCTAAAATCTTCCCCAGAGAAAGTGAGGGACCTAAGAGAGAAGAAACTAAGATTCAGATATTTGGCGGACCCCCTCCCATGAGAAATCTGACTTACTCTCTTGTTAATCTTTTGTGAAGCACAACGCCAATACATTTTTAGTGTTTCACTTATGATTATGAATAAGCAACCTAGGTTCACCAGACAGTTGAGGAAATCTAACACAAAAGGAAGAAACAAACAAACAAATAGCCAAGAAAGAAGAGATAGTGCAGGGAGCAGAGGAAAACTTAAAATCTTATTAAATCATCTGTTAAATGATAAACAGTTATAGCTAAAATATTCAATCAAAGGATTAGAAGATTACATTAAAAAAACTCAAAGGACAAAAGAGACGGAACATAAGGAGAGAAAGAAGAAAAAAATCTAATAGATCATTGGACCAGAACAAATTATTTCTTAATATATTATATTAATAGTATTATTATCATACAGATTATTAATATATTATATTATTTCTTAATATCAGATAATCTAATTATTAGATTATCCACTCAGGCACACCATTTCATTTCTACTCTATTAATACCCATGTTGTGAACAGAGGTAGAAATTACATCAGAAAATAAAGACATTCCATTATCAGGAAGTTCCTGTGTTTATTTATACGGTCAGCAGCATCTGGAAAATCAGTGATGTCAAGGTTGAAGGACAAGATTTCTTAGAGCCATCACTTCCCTTGTCTATTTGCTGGGAGTGTTCAAGTCTGTCACTGCTCACAGGACGCTCCTTATCTCATTTGGCGTCTGGCAATTTTTTTCAGCACACTGTGTTCCTTGACTAGTGCTGTTAACAAATCCAAACCACTGTGAGGCACAAGTCTCCAAAGTATATGCTCCCTTCCTCCCTACAAAGATGGTACCACGATGACAATAAAAGCTTCACTCCATTACTGGAATACTTGGCTCAACATGGTCCTGGAAGAGCTCCCCCTTTTAAATCAATTTATTAGGAGTTGCTAGCTTTGTTCAACTGCTTACTATGTGCCAGGCACTGTTCTAAGTGCTTGGCAGACATAAGCTCATTTTCATAAGCTGTTCAAAGCAGCTCTATATGGCAGATATCATTATTATTATTGTTATTAGTATCATTATTATTATCACAATTCCATGTTACAGATAAGAACCTCTCTCAGAAACAGAGAGGGTAAGTATAGCAGAGGGTTTTTAACCCAAGCAGTGTAGTTCTGGAGCCCACTAACCTCTTCTGCTTTGAGAAAATATTCATAGATTATATTCTTATATCCAAATGAGCTCTTACTGAAGAAATTTGTTGAATAATCCAGCTCAGTATTCCCTCAAAATTTTCAAAGGAGCCACTATTTGGGGGCTGTGTTGTACAAATAGATCAGTAATTTCAGAGAAATGGACCAGAAATTAAATAAATACTACCCTGCAAAGTCTAGGGTGCTTAGCCCTGGCTTTCTAAGAGGGCATAAATTGCCCATAACATGATGGATCCTCTGTTCTCATGAGCACAAATTTTTTTAAACAATTTTTTTAATGTTTATTTATTTTTAAGAGAGACAGAGACAGAGTGTGGGCAGGGGAGGGGCAGAGAGAGAAGGAGACACAGAATCCGAAGCAGGCTCCAGGCTCTGAGCTGGCAGCACAGAGCCCAATGCGGGGATAGAACTCACAAACTGGGAGATCATGACCTGAGCCAAAGTTGGACACTTAACCAACTGAGCCACCCAGGCTCCCTGAACACAAAGTCTTAAATCTGTATGCCAGACACTATATTAAGTGCTTTCACACGTCATTCCATATAACCCTTACAACAATGCTGGGAGACAGCCATTAATTAATTCCACATGTTACAAGTGAGGAAACTGAGGCATGAAGAAGATGAATCATTTATCTAAAATCCCACTGCCAATAAGTGTTGAAGTTAGGTTCAAGGTTTAGTGTCAGTTCTTTCTAATACTAAAGCCCACATTGTTCTTCCCTACTACTAAAGTTAAATAAACCATAGTAGAGAGCCCTGGTAATTTAAACCATGAGTAGTTTGTAGTTCTGTGTTCTATTTTTTTCATCTATAAATATTTCACTCTAGAAAGATAACTCACTGAGAAGTTTTAAAAAATTTATTGTTAACCTCACTTGTAGTAATCTTTCTGAGCTAAATGATGGAAATAATATCTAAACTGCATGAAGAAAGGGAGGCAGACTGTGGGCCAGCAAAATGAACACCTGATTCATTAAATAGATAAGCCCAATTCTGCCTACATGAGGAAAGCATGGGAGATAAAAGACTTAGCAGCCTTTGTTCTTAAGAAATTGACAATCTAGGGGCACCTGGCTGGCTCAGTCAGTTAAGCATCTGACTCTGGAGTTTGGCTCAGGTCATGATCTCATGGTTTGTCAGTTCAAGAGTCCATTTACACTCAGCTGAGCTCTGCATGATAGCTCAGAGCCTGCTTGGGATTCTCTCTCTCTCTCTCTCTCTCTCTCTCTCTCTCTCTCTCTCTCTGTCGGTCTGTCTCTGCCCCTCCCCTGTGCACTCTCTCTCTCTCAAAATAAATAAAGTAAAAAAAAAATTTTAAGACATTTACAATCTAATAGAAAATTGATGTAAAAAATACCGAACGTGTACAATGGAGGTTCAAAGTGGGGGGGGGGGGGGAGATGACACTCTCTGAGGGCAGTAATAGAGGCTTTAAGGAATAGCTTCCACTTAATATTGGCCAAAAGAACATGAGAGGAAATAGGTGTGAAATGCATTGTGGGTGGAGAAAAGACCAGGAAAATGGCACCAAGAGAGCGAGCCCAGATCCCCTCGTCAAATGTGTCAGATATGTCTGAAACATGGAAATCAAACCAGACTTAGGAAAAAGAGTTTGATGACCCAAGTCTATGTCTAGTCAGGAAATAAAACTGTTACATGTATCTTTGGGCTGAGGGGGCTTCCCCTACCTCTTGTATGTGTTTGCCATTGTCCAATTCTAAAAAAGGGCTCAGAAAACAACTCCCTATGCAAAACTCCATCCTACTTGTTTTTATCTCAAATTCAGACACAACAAGCTACAATACTATCCAAAATCAAACATCAGGTGCCAAATTTCATCTTTTGTAGACATCTTTATGTAGAATTAAAGCCCTTGAACATAAAGGACCCATACATAAGGAAAAGTTTGACAGATCTTTAATTATCCACTGGGAAATTGCTAAACAGCAATACTCAACCTCCTCAGAGGACACCCATATTTTAGGCTTATAACCTTCACACAAACATTTACTCTTGGATGAGTTTTTAATAACATTTTTTCTGTATCTAAATGTAATAAATGACCACTGTGGAAAATATATAAAGGAATAAAGAAAAATAACCATTTATGGAAAACCACTAATTAAAATTCTATTCTTTGGGGTGTCTGGGTGGCTCAGTTGGTTAAGTGTCCAACTTCGGCTCAGGTCATGATCTCACTGCTCATGGGTTCGAGCCCCGCTTCGGGGTCTGTGTTGACAGCTCAGAGCCTGGAGCCTGCTTTGGATACTGTGTCTCCCTCTCTCTCTGCCCCTCCCCCACTCACACTCTGTCTCTTTCTCTCTCTCAAAAATAAACATTAAAAATTTTTTTTAAATAATAAAATTCTATTTTTTTATCTACACATATATATTTTATATGCTTGAGATCATATTATTGGTATATTTTATATACTGTTTTAGTCAGTTTTATGGCATAAATTCATTCCCATAGTATTAATTCTCTTATTAATAAACATTTAACTTGTTCCATTATTTTTGCAATTATATATAATGTCCCAGTGAACATCTTTAGGCCCAAATTTGCTCATTGCTGATTATTCTTTTAGGGTAGAGTCCTGCAATTGATATTATTGGTTCTCTCTATATAAGTACTCTTTATCAACTTAATAAATATTTCCAACTTGTTTTTCCAGAAAGATATTCTCCATTTACACTCAGCTAGAGGCTCATGGGAACATTCCAAAAGTTAACACAGTGCGTAGGCACATCAAATACTTACTCATAAATGGAACCAAGCTGACTCTCACTGGCACACTGGCACTTCATCTTCCATTATGTGCTTCCTTTTTCACCCTTTACCTGCCAATTACTGAGTTTCCTCATTCTACTTTGTTTCTTTTGTCAAGGGATAAAGGATCTTACAAAGTCAAACACACCAAAGTATCAGGACCTTTCCCAGAGCTATGGCCATATTTTAAAGAGAATGGCTGGAAAGATTTAACCCATAGGAGTCATATGCTGTTGGTGAAAATATAGGGCTCAATAGGGAAAATATCTGGGACAAAAGGCTTAAGGTATCTCATATCATACCACGCAGGCAGCCATGAACTTCTGAGGAGAATTGGGCCTGTTCTTATTATAAAGCACAAGCCTCTAGTTTGGGAGCTTTCATTTTGCAAATGGCCCACAGTCACATGCTTATCTTGTGACTAATTGCTATGCTGAAAGTCTCATCACAAAGGATTCTCTTGGGCCAGCCTTCAGAGGGATCACACAACCAAATGTAGGAAGTGACTAACATACATTTTGACCTAGGAATTTGGATCCAGAACTCTGTGGAAGTAAAGCAAGTCTACTTCTATCAACTTGGCCCTTTGGGAAAGTGTATTAAAATCCCACCCACCTAAGGAAATGTTTATAAAGAGATTTGGCAGTCTAAATAGTTGTCATTCTGCTTATTAATGAATAGTGATCTATGCAATTTAGAACAGGGAAAAAGATGTCTCCACAGTGAATAGCTGTTGAAATATGATAACAAGATCTCCTCTGAGCTTTGCCTTATATACAAAGTACCTTCTATAATTTTTCATTTGGTAATTTCTTAGTAGTTGAGATTTCTATTATGGAAAGGAAAAGGAAGTTTTCAAACTCTCCTTAAAGAGTCAAAAGAAAATAAGAAATAAAGTCAGAAAACAATTCATTAGAGCCAAAATCAATTTTTGAGTCATATATTTGAGAGTTTGTCATTTATTTAAAAAACAGGAAGAAAAGAAGTAAATTCTTCCATCTCCCTAGGAGTCAATGTTCATTTTCTAAATGAGATTGCTTCATCAGCATTTTACCCAAACCTGCTAGACACCAACATGACTACAGCTCCATGACTAACACTCCATTCAGATGATAAGCTTCATTTTGACTGTGCATCCTTGTTTTCTCCGCATTGTTTTGGAGGATTTTGTTGTGGGCAGGGCGAGCTTTCTTTAAAATAAAGGATACGCATTTTTTTCTCCTACCAGGAACATTTAGAACTCTTAGTAGATAAGGTAGCATCCCCTGAACTACTACAAACTACTAAGGACTGACAGCCACTTAGAGTGTTATCATTTTCTGAGAGGGCCTGCTGCTGGATCTGTGGGCACTATCTCCACAGTAGCAGGCACTTAGTTCTTCAATGTTATTTGAAGAGGTTTAAGAGGTGCTACAGTTGCTGCATCTCAGGGTTCTATTTTTAATTAGGATGAACTTAACTGGGGTCTTAATCTCTTCAAGAGAGACACTCTCAGGAAACATTTATGGTAAATCTACTGACAGCAGCAGAATATAAAGATAACTCAATAATCAAATTCTCTAAGAATAAAGCACTTTTCCAGAAAGTCAATGAACATCAATAGAAGAGTTGGGGAATTTCCAGGCTCTAAAGAGTTCGGTCTTTGGGGTGGATAAAATGCATATAAAAGTTACACTTTGCAGTACAGAGTGGGAAACTTGGGTTCAGAGAGGCTAAGTGATATGCTCATGGTCACAGAGTTAATAACAGGCAGTGTTTTGACAAGAATCTACATTTCTTGACTACATTTTCATTCATCTTTTCCCTATTCACTGCTTTCTGGTGACATAAATTTTGAAGGGTTTTCTTGTCATTATTTGTTTTGTTTTTCCAATCAGATGGTAGGGTTACAGGTAGCCAACCACATTCCTTTTTAAGTTAATGAATGGATCTGGGTCCTACTGAATATCAGGTGGATGAAATTAAAATCATTTTTAGAGGTTCAACCTCTGTAAGTTCTTTGGGAGCAGAGATATGTATGCATAAATCATTGCTGTATCTTGTGTGCCTCCTAGATTGTCTGGCACATAGTCAATATCCAATAGGTATGGATTTTATTCATTCAGTGGGTAGATGAATGAATGAACAAATGAATGAATTCTATTTTGGCTATGAAATCAATACAGTCTCCCATGCATACACTAACTTGAGCTTACATTCTTTCGAATCCCATAGAATTCAGATCCAGATGTCTTTATGATCAGCATTTACCTCTACATTCACAATGAAGCTAAAAACTATGAGGAGTAATTGCAAGCAATTCTCCCTCCAACCACCAAGGCAGAGTGGTACAGGAGACTTAGAATAATAAAATATGAGTTTTGATCTTTTTTTTTTTTCAGATATTTAATCAACTCCTTGGGGAGTTATTTTAAAACTCAAATGATTAAAGAAATAATGCTTTTAGCAACTCATACTATTGTTGAACTATTTACTAAAAACCACAATGGGCTGGGGCAAAAAACTGTTAACCCTATATTTTATGTACTCTGAAAAAGTACAAGCATTACTGCTGATGAAAAAGGTGAACAAGATCAAGAATCTATTCTACCACCTCAACCACTCATGTAAAGCCAGCAATTCAAAAATTCTTGATAAATAGAAATATAATTGTCCCCAAATCAAACTAGTCTCATATATTGGTTCCTTGATTTATAAATAGGAAGACTATGCAATTTATCATCCAAACAGAAACACCATGAGTGAAAGAGAGCCCTGTTAATAAGTTGAAACTGTCTGGGCCAATAGAGATAAATTGTGACTCTAGAGGAAGTCAAAATACTACAGCTTGCATCAGGTACATATGAGGCAAAACCACACCTCAAAGTCACTTTGTTTATACTTTAGTTATAGCACTTAGCACAGTGTACGTACCATGGTTGGTTGCTTAAATGCCCAGCTTCCCAACTGGAATGTGAGCTCCTAGAGGGCAGGGAGAGGGTTTCATCTCTGTCTCCACCTACCAGCCTGCAGCCTGACCAGTTCCTCAGGTCCTAGGTTCAACAAGGGTGTATTGAATTGATTCACTGGTCTAGAAACACACAACCTACCTCAATAATATGCTATCTGGGCTATAGCAGACACAGAAAAACAGAAGACATGAAGAGACACTGATGACTCTGTTTCTTGTCCACACCATTGAGAAGGGCATTAAATCTCTAGTTTAGTGAAAAACCATAGTAAAAGCCAGTGGCTCAAAGAAACAGTGATATAGAGGAAAGTGGGAAGCTAGAGATCTTTTGAGGATTTGTGGTAGAAATGACAGATGAGAGAATGCTAAGAAATAGTCTAGATGGAGTTGCCAGCAGCCAGACAGAAATGCAGGATAATTAATAAAGTTCAAGTTTTTAGACAACCAATTATGTACCCAGTGATTGTTATTATTACTACAACAAATGATCGTTGCAGATAGCAAAGCCAGACTATCTGTAACTTATCCCATAGCCAAAATATCCTGGAGGAACTCTTAGCTGGCATCTAGCCAAGCTGTGTCAGTTGAGGGAAGCTCCGTATCTCCACTATGTCAGAACAGAACTGGCTGTTTGAGGTGAAACAGCATTCAAGTAGAAAACCCTTAGAATAAGAAGAAAGAAAGAAGAAAGAAGGAAGAAGAGGATGATATGGAGGAAACAAAGAATTTATAGATCCAGGGACCCAAGTACTTGATGTAACCACAGGAATTATTTCACATATCTACAGGGACAGACCACTCCTGCCATTCCTAATAAATACCAATAAAGGGTTGCTGAATGACATGAATTTATCCAAATCCAGTTCAGGGATCCACCAAATAGCCCACTTCTCCAATAAGTAGGTGGTGGCACTAGGTCCTTAACCAAGGAGAAATGGGAGGATAGGTTAACACTGAGCAAAAAGCAGCTCCAATAACTCAGCAAGTCCCCTGGCAGAATACAACCTAGTTTTAGATTTCTATTGTTTATAGCGAGGCTGGTATGAATACCATCTCTTATGCCTTCTCATCTTAGTATATAGGAGTTTAGAAAAAACATGAAATGGAGTGGAAAGAAACTAAGAACCATCATTCATTAGAAACTTACCCCATGCCAAGCACCATCTTGTATTACCTCACCTAAGATTCAGAACCACACTAGAAATTAGAACTCATTGCCTCCAACTTATATACAAAGAACCAAGAGGCAGAGAAATTACTTGCATAAAATTTCATATTCTTAGGAAGTTGCTGTATCAGGTGTCTGAACTTGGGTCATTTTGGCCTCAAACTTCTATTCAAAGTTTCCCCAGTGGTCACATGGGTGGGTGATAGGGGAAAGCCTGACTCACTCCAGTCTATCTTTGGATGATGTGCCCTTCAACCCAGATGGCAAACTCCCTGTGTGAGATGCAGAAATACCACGTGATTACTTTGGAAACCTGCAGTTTATTATTTCTTTCTTACTCTTAAACACATGGCGGCCATGGCAGTTGGGAACAAATGGGAGGTGATCTGGTCCTGGGAAAGTGAGCAACCATGTAATTAGAAAAGTTAATATTGTGCAGTTTCCATAAATAATGCACAGCTTACTTTTGTTATTGAGACATTTAATATTGAAAAGTGTAGGGGGTATCGGAGGTAGGAAAAAAAGAGATGATCTGCGGCCCCTGTTAAGCGGGGGAGGAACTTATTCTAAGAAATTATATCTTTATTTTTGAATGACCTTTACATCCTTAAAAGAAAAATTCCCTCAGGGTTTCCCTCAAAGCTTGAAGGACTTGATTACTTGCTGCATTGGTTATGTGAGTGGTAGAGTAAAACTTCCACCTAAAAACTGGCCTACGCTGAGGGCAGTCTGTTATTATTATCCAAGACAGGGAGCCTCCTCATCAAGATTCCTCCCCAAGGGGTCTGAGCTATGGCAGAGGAGGATTAAATGTTAGATCATGCAGCCTCTGTGGTCCCTCCCAGGGTTCTTGGAAATGGCTGCGAACTATCCCTAAGCTAGACACATAAGTCTTCTCACCCTTTCTGCATTCCTCACCACCTGGGTCAAACTCATTTTCTCCTTACCTCCCTTTTCTGGCAACGCATTAGTCAATATTTCTGTTTTAGAAGTATTATCTTTTACCATTTTGTGGCTTTGCTATCTAATTTCAAGCATAAATCCACTAAGCATAGTTGACATCTAATTCCAGGGTCTGTCCAGGGGACCAGAGACATGCAATAAATGTTAAATCATGATGACAAAACAATAGACTCAAATAGCAATACGATCACAATGAAATACTTCATTTTTCCAATTGCATGAGCTCAAAACAGCTTTATACACACACACATACACACATGCAAAAACACACACACATGTGTTTCTATGGTTTCTGTTACCATAGGAAGGGTTTCCATTCCACCCCATTGTATGTTTATATAACACCTCATTGCTATGATCTCTAGGAACATTGCTTAAATTAAACAAACATGTCTTTGGAGAAGAAAGGGATTACAATAGGAAGCTGAAAGGGAGCCGAATTACAGAGGGTAAGAATGGGTGATGATTTTTGAAGGCAATTATTTTGTAAAAAGTTTTATTCTGAAATAATTCTTTAACAATACATATTTTATTTTGCATTCTGATTGTCTCCTTCCACATCCACCCAACTCACTCACCCAATATGGAAAGGAAACCATATTTCTCAGTCTTATGTTATTTCTTGGAAGGGAAACCAGATCAAATCATGCTATGTGTTCTTTGGCCCCAGTAGTGTTGCAAAAGTGATACATGATTGAAGAACAACCTTGGAAGAGAAAAATTTTCATAAAATGCCCACCTCCCCCCAAATAATAATGCAACCCTAAGGCGAGTGTGGCTTGGATGAGGTGAATATAACTACTCATGCTGATTGCATCACTGCTGATTATGAGCCTCCGATCTTTAACAGCATAAGCTGATCACACTTGATCCAGACCCTGTGCCCTGCCTCTCTCTCTCAGCTGGAATTCTTTGGTTCTCTCCTTCAACCTCTAAGATCAGTCCAGATTTTATGCTAAAAATTTCACTAGTTCTCTAGTCTCACTCATAGGAGCTTCCATCAAGTCACGCTTGGTACCAGCCAAGACCTGGTTTTATACTCTAATTCTTTATCTTCTGATTTTCTCCCCTGCAGTCCATGCATCTGCTTATTGCCCAGGCCCTTAGTGACCGGGTCCTCATCTGTCTTTCCTCTTCAAAATTTCTTCTTTATCTGCACCACCGCCACTTATGCACCTCCCCAACTCTCCATGATACACATAGCACACACAAGCACACGTGCGCACGCGCACACACACACACACACACACACACACACACACTGAGGGACTGCTGGTGAATCCAACTGTCTGCTGCCTGGACATATGTCTCTGCCATCATTTAATGTAATCATCAAATATTCACAAACAACACTATTCCTCCACATGAAGAGAAGGATGCAATTTCAGATGCCAACCCTTCCAACTTGACCCAATCCTGCTGCAGGGAATTGGGCCTCCAGACCAGATATGAGGTCATCTAGCTCTTTGTCCAATAACAGCACAAAGCTAATTTGACTGTACCCTCTATTCCCACCCCAAGGGTAATTGCTCTAGAAATGGCTCTGCTCACCCATAATTTCAATCTATGATAAAAATCATATTTTGTTTTGACATAGAAATATTTTGATATTCCATTTATCTCATTAAAGGTTCACCAACTATCAAGACATTTTCCCAAGTATAAACAGAATGACTACTTGGAGATTCTGGTGATAGAGATAAGACCTAGGTTATCATCACTTTCCACAGCATGGTCCTGAGGCTTACAGATCAGGAAGCTAGCTCTTTCAGAATACTCAAAGTTGCTTGTGTAATGGGCCTGCTTTGAACCAATTTCCCAGGCATCTGGCATCTAAGTCAAATTTTAACTTTAATCCACTGAAACACTTTAACTTTATAGCAGAGAAACTTGTTAATAGTAGGAGTAATGAAATAAATTAGCATCATGTGCCTTCTGACATGATTCACTGAGAAAAACACAGCATTGCTTCAGTGTCCCTCCTACCCAAAGTGTATAACTTCAATCCAATCATGAGGAAACATCAGACAAATGCAAATTGAAAGGCAGTTTACAAAATAGCTGGCCTGTGCTCTTTAAACATGTCAAAATGATGGGTCGCCTGGATGACTCAGTCAGTTGAGTATCTGACTTCAGCTCAGGTCATGATCTCATGGTTCGTGGGTTTGAGCCCCACATCAGGCTCACTGCTGTCAGCGCAGAGCCCACTTGGGATCCTCTGTCCACCTTGCTCTCCACCCCTCCCCAGTTCTCTCTCTCTCAAAAATAAATAAACATTTAAAAAAAACCTTTAAGTCAAAATGAAAAAAGACAAAGACACAAACTGTTACAGACTAAAAGACTAAAGAGAAATAGCAACCAAATGCAACATGTGATCCTAGATGGGTCCCTGAATATACACCTCCAAAAATATTTTCATTGGGATGACTGGTGAAATATAAATAAAATCTCTGGATTAGATATTAGTGCTGAATCAGTGTTAATTTTCTGAAGGTAATTATTATAATGTGGTTATGTAAGAGAACTTACTTATCCTTAGAAAATGAACACTAAAGGACCATTATGTCCACAATTTATTTCTGAATGGTCCATAAAATAATGAGTATCTACTGAGAGAGAAAAATGACCCTCCCCCCCAAAGTGTGGTCAAATATTAATAAGTAGAGAAGTCTGAGTGAAGATACATATATGGGAGTTCTTTGTACTTTTCCATAACTTCTTTAAGAGTATCAATTATTGGGGCGCCTGGGTGGCGCAGTCGGTTAAGCATCCGACTTCAGCCAGGTCACGATCTCGCGGTCCGTGAGTTCGAGCCCCGCGTCGGGCTCTGGGCTGATGGCTCAGAGCCTGGAGCCTGTTTCCGATTCTGTGTCTCCCTCTCTCTCTGCCCCTCCCCCGTTCATGCTCTGTCTCTCTCTGTCCCAAAAATAAATAAACGTTGGAAAAAAAAATTAAAAAAAAAAAGAGTATCAATTATCTCAAAAAAAATTACCAAAAATATATCCATAATCTTCTGTAGTGAAAGATGGTCTTTTTCTAGGTCTCAGAATGCCACCCATATCATTTCCCATTAACAAGGCACCTAAGAAGCCAATTCAATTCAATTCCACAAGAGCCAGTTGTGTGGCCAAGATCCTCTCTGCTCCACTATTCACAAAACTCTATGTTACTCCTCTTTCTACATTTAACCTTCTTTCTTCGCATCTTCCCATCCTCCTCCTGAGTCTCCTGTGTTACACTCATGGTATCTAAGGCATCACGTTCAATGAACTGTAAGTCAATGTTGGAGAAACAGCAGTGCAGTGGTTAAAGCAGGTTGCTGGGATGTGATTCCTAGCTCTTCTGTTCAGTTAGTGAGTCCTGGGGCAACTCTTTTTTTTCATCTCTAAAATGAAGGTGATAATAGTACTTACCTCATGATGTTATGATGATTAAATAAAATAAAAATGTGAGGTGCTTGCCACACAGTAAGCATTCAACAAATGTCAGCTATTATTCTTATTAGGTCAAATATATTGAGAACATTAAAGAAATAAGAAAATTGAAGTCTAATAAATAAATAAGTTGGCACTATCCATGCATACATGTGTTCACATCACTAGGACACCATGAGCTAGAATTCAAAGGGAAATGTGGATTCGAGCAACTGTATAGCCATGACTGAATTAAGAAATGCCCCAAATTCAAAATAATAGAAGACATGAGCATAAATAAGCAACTTAATTCCATTTTAGGACTGTGACAAATCTAAAACAAAGTGGGAATTACAGGCAACAGCTTAGGGGAAAATGAAACCAAAAAACCGGCACTTTGCCTCCCAGTGGGAGGCTTTAAAAAGATAGGGAAGAATATTTGGTTATGAGACAAAAACATGTGTAACTTTCTCATTTCCTGCTCACGAGATGCTCTGGCTGCCATTATTTAAAATGCTGTGTTGAAGACATATAATAAGAGACTAAGCAGATATGAATGTTCAACAGGACGATTCTTTATGGTTCCTTGGCACCCCATGCCAAACACTAATAAGGTTTACGAGAAGCCAGTGAGCACTGTAAATTGCTCTCCTTCTAATTTGAATCATGCTGCAGACCTCGTTTGTTTCCTGCATGCTGATCTGACAATGAGAGATAAATCTGATAAAGTTCTCTAACTTGGAAAGAGATTTGTTTTCTGTCCAGGGAATCTATCTCTATGAGGAAAAGGTTATTGGGCCTGGAGCCACAGGCAATAATATGTGTACCTGAACCGCCCCTTTGATATCCGGAGTGTTGTCACACAGGATGCTTTGCTTATTCAGCCTTTT
Source organism: Felis catus (assembly GCF_018350175.1). Taxonomy (NCBI): domain Eukaryota; kingdom Metazoa; phylum Chordata; class Mammalia; order Carnivora; family Felidae; genus Felis; species Felis catus. The sequence continues at coordinate 113,266,159 of NC_058372.1, read as the reverse complement.
TAAAGGGTCCTGAAGGAATGTTTTTGTGCAACCCTCTCAGCCACAAACTCGCCTGCAGTGAGGTGATTTAGGACTGAAATGTCATTAAGTGAGCCATATTTTACCAGCAAGGGCTGGGTGGCCATTCCTTTAGATCCTCTGTCACCTCAAACTTCATTACTTACTTACATTTTTAATATTTAGTGGATAAATAGTTCCAAAACATATATTCCAGTTCATCCCTTGCCAGAGTATCCTGCAAACAGCTCCGAGAAAAGGAAACTGACTTCACCTTGATTTTCAAGTATTTGAGACTGTTTTGCATTCTGACCGTGGTGACAGTCTTGGTTCAATAGTAGTGTGTTACATGACAATTACATGTAGGCAAAGTCAAAACTGACAACTTCCAGGAAAGAAATTTCCCATCTCGTAAAAAGAAAGAGACACCAGACGCTTCTTACACAGCACTATCTTCTCATCCTTTCCTAAAAGCCTGGAATCGCAAAAACTATATTTCAGAGTAACGATATAGCCAAAGTGGTGAGGTTCTTTAGTAAGTATCAGTGACACACTTGTCTTTTAATGCAAGAAACTCAAAATTTACTGTGAAAATCTACAGAAATGGCTAAGTTAAAACTACAATAAATTTTACGTAGGATAATAGTTACAATGCCACAACAGAATCTGAATTTTAACACAAAGTAAACACTACAGCGATTATTGATATATACACCAATATAACTAATAATAATTAAAATAAGTCATAGCTACCATTTATTGAATATTTACTATACGCCAGCACTGGGCTAAGCAGTGGACATGGATGGCTTCTTTGAATCCTCACTTCTACCCTAGGAGATAAGTAAAGTATGACCCCTCATTCTATATATAAAGAGAGTAGAGCTTAGGTGGAGGGGAATATTCCTCCCAAAGTGACAGTGCTTTTAAGATGTAGAGCCCAGGTCTCACTCCGGAGCTCAAGCTAATTCACTTTGCCATAACCACTGCCCCACCCCCACCATCCTCTAATTCTGGCCTGTTTCTCCAGCAGCAAACTTTATCTAAGACTGACTGCTAGGGATGCCATAAAGCTAGTTATTGTCTTAGAAAACCCATCTGGGGGCGCCTGGGTGGCTCAGTCAGTTAAGCATCTGACTTTGGCTCCGGTCGTGATCTCGCGTTTCATGAGTTCAAGCCCCGCATCGGGCTCTGTGCTGACAGCTCAGAGCCTGGAGCCTGCTTTGGATTCTGTGTCTGCCCCTCCCCTGCTTGTGCTCTCTCTCTGTCCCTCAAAAAATGAATAAATGCTAAAAAAAAAAAAAAAATTAAATTAAAAAAAATAAAAAGAAAGAAAACCCATCTGGAGTTTTAGTGAGGAAAAAAACCACTAGGATACAAAAATAAAGATGTCAACTGGGCAAGGAATGGACACAGGGAAATTCCAACCTCCCAATGATAGCATGTAAGCCATTTGTTGGAAATTCAACAAATATGTATTAAGCACCTACTGTGTGTGTGGCACTGTTCTGGGCACTTCAATTTATGGGGTAACACACCTCTGGATTGTCTGTATTCATTCAATGCTTTTATCAGAAACCCAGGTATCAGGTTATGAACTAGGAATCCAAGACTCCCAATCCAGTGCAAACCTAGCAGGCAAAACTCAGGAGTGCTTTGTTCTTTACTACCATTGTGCTTTCTCTCCTTTCCCCTAAAAATGAAAATTAGCCATCCATATCCAAAATAGCATATTAAACCTTTGAGGTATATCCTGTTGGTTTCCTAACTACCCTTTAAAAGAAGCAACATGCCAAGAACCATCTTTAATCCACATAATTGGAATGTGTGAGAGCTCAAAGGAACCTTCAAGATTACCCATCTGAACCTATACGTGAGGAACCTGAGGCCCGTGTCTCACAGGAAACCCTTGGCAGATCCATAGCTCTAATCATGTCATCTGGACTTTCTTCTTCCCCCAGTGCATCATGCTGACCTACCTCCTGTGTAATCAACCCATGCCCCTTTGCCTGCAGAAGAAAATGAAAAGTTTTATTGTTCCTAATTTTGGATAAGTTGCAATATTGTGGATTCATATAAATTTGCTCACAAATTATACTCAGTAAACCCCAGTGAGCAATTTAAAGGCATGATACCACCACCACCACCACCCCCTTGCTGGGAGGGCAAGGTGATGATGGAGCGGGAGGGAGGAGAATGGGGAAAGCTCATAAATTATGAGAAGCAAAGGAGTGATTTCATCAAAGTGCCAAGCTCAGTCCATGGAATGTTTCAATTGTATAAAATTTATCGTTTTCTGAGGGGGATGATTTACGGGCCCTAATTTTCCACAATAAAAAGCTCAGTGGGGATTCTGTGAATGAAATATCTTTTTAAAAATAAATAAAAAATGTAATTCGAAATGAGGGTCAATGGTGCCACGTCTGGAGAATAACTCCTTCTCGGATCAGCTCCAAAAATGAGTCATGGGAGACAGACCCCATAAAACATGTGTTATTTTAAAAGGCATAGGAAGTTGTACAATAAATAAGCAATACACAGAAAAGCATATTTGATCCAATTTGGTCAGTTGGTAGAATTACATCTTTATCATTAGGTTTCAATGAGAAAAGAATAACTGGAAAGAAATCTAAGGATTCTAATGAAAGTATTTTAAAATTATTCTAAAGTATTTTAAAAATAGCAAAAGAAGAGAAAAGATAGAAAAAGAGAAATCTTACTACAAATAATGAAAGAAATGTGCCTTTCATTCAGGAAAGAACAAAATGAAAATATGCATTACTTCTCATAAAGTTGATCAATATGGAATTAGAGCCTAGATTTCTTGAGATAATTCTCCATCCCTTTCCTCAGTGAAGCCTTTCACAAGGAGAACATTACGCCTTTCCTCAGCCCACAGATATAGACAAACGCCAGTGCAGTGAATGAGGGATGGGCATACTGAGTCTCAATCTGATTTCAACCCCACCTGCACGCTGGTCCATTCTTCATCGCTGTGGCTCCATCTCAGCTTCCTGCTAGCAGCCAAATCACCCACTAAGCTCTATCCCTGCCCTTCCAGGCTGGGGTCCTGACAAACTACCCGGACCTCTCCAACTTCTATCTCTGAGGGACTGAAACCTAATACAGTCAGATTTTGCCACCCACTCTTGGCTAGATGGCCTTGCATCTAAGGTCAAGCAAGAGAAGTTTGAATTGACCACACCACTTTGGACAGTGACTACCCATAGCAAGTTATCTCCCTCAACACACACCCGAGTTTCTACATCCCAGGCTCAATCCCCACCAGCAAGAACTTGCTGTGTAGCCAAGGCCATCTCACTGTTGATGGTGATGATTTAGTAGTTAGGACAAAAAGATCAGAATCAGGTTTCTGAATTCTATTTCAAGTACTATTATTGATTTTCTAAATGAATTTAATAAAGTATCAAATATTTGTGCATTTCCTGCTCCTCTTTTGTGATGGATACACTCTAAGGTGGTCCCCTCGTGATCCTGACTCTTGTTGTTCAAGCCCTTTTATAATTCTATCCCCTTGAAAGTAGGCAGGGTATGTGACTTGTTTTTAACTAATAGACTATAGCAAAGGTGATAAGATGTCACTGTCACGATTATGTTATATTATGTAGGATTCCACATTACTAATAGACTCATTCTAGAGACCCTTTGTTGTTGACTTTAAGGAAGGAAGCTGCAATTTTGGAAGAAGGTCTATGAGACAAAACTATGTAGCATGGAACTAGGGCAGACTCTAGGAGCTGAGGGAAGCCTCCATTTGATAGCCCACAAGAAGCTGGAGCCCTCACTTTTACACTCGGAAGGAAATGACTTCTGCCAACAACCTGAGTGAGCATGAAAGCAGATCCATCATGGGGCGCCTGGGTGGCGCAGTCGGTTAAGCGTCCGACTTCAGCCAGGTCACGATCTCGCGGTCCGTGAGTTCGAGCCCTGCGTCGGGCTCTGGGCTGATGGCTCAGAGCCTGGAGCCTGTTTCCGATTCTGTGTCTCCCTCTCTCTCTGCCCCTCGCCCGTTCATGCTCTGTCTCTCTCTGTCCCAAAAAATAAATAAACGTTGAAAAAAAAAAAAAAAAAGAAAGAAAGCAGATCCATCACCACTCAAGCCTCCAGATGAGAACTGAGCCCCAGCTGACACCTCAATTGCAACTTTGCAGATGACCCAGTTAAGACCTGCCCAACTCCTGCCCCACAGAAATGATAAGATAATAAGGGTGTTGTTTGAAGCAGCAATAGTTACGACTTTAATTCAAATAAACACACAAAAAAAATTATCATAATGTGCATAGCCATGTATGCTATAGAAGACTTTTTTACTTTTTAAATGTTTATTTTTAAGAGAGACAGAGACAGAGTGCAAGTGGGGAAGAGGCAGACACACACACACACACACACACACACACACACACACACACCCCAAAACAGACTCCAGGCTCTGAGCTGTCAGCACAGAGCCCAACACAGGGCTCAAACTCACAAACCATGAGATCATGACCTGAGCTGAAGTCGGACACTTAACCGACTGAGCCACCCAGGTGTCCCTAGAAGACTTATTTTTAATCTCTAAGATAAATCCATCAACATGAATGATTTTACATTATGTAGAGAAGGATTAACATAAAGTTAAACACTACTGCATGATAAGTGAGAGTTAGCTAGGGCAGTTCATGTTTATCTGCCAAGTAAATGAGGTACATATAAGTGCTCTAGGTGCACTGTGAGAAGAAAGGTCACAGTGTCCCAGGAAGAGTTTAAGATGGAAATAGAGCCAGTCTCACAGTTCCTGCAGGATGGATAGGGCTTGCTTTGGCAGAGATAAGGAAAACACACTGTGATACAAGCACACCTCCACTAGAGAACAGTTCACATGTTCTAATCTTTGTAAATGAAACTGCCATTCTCTGAGGGATCAATAATTTTATGAACTTACAGTTATATGACCTAGGCAAGTTATTTTATCTTCTAAACCTCAGTTCTCTCTATTGTAATACAGGAATAAAAAATGGTATCTTTCCTCAATAAGTTGTTTTAAAAGTCAAATGAGGGGCTCTTGGGTGGCTCAGTTGGTTGAGTGGCTGACTTTGTCTCAGATTATGATCTCACAGCTCTTGGATTCAAGCCCTGCATCAGGCTCTGTGCTGACAGCTTGGAGCCTGGAGCCTACTTTGGATTCTGTGTCTCTGGCTCTCTCTGCCCCTCCCCTATTCATTAATTCATTCTCTCTCTTTTTTCTCTTTCAGAAATAAACACTAAAAAAAATTAAAAGTCAAATGAGAAAAAGAAGTAAAGCACTTGGCACATGTAAGCACCAAATAAATGTCTGCTCTTATTATCACCAATGCCACTGTTAGTACTTGCTAGAGGAAGAAAGTGTAGTTCCATAGAGAGCGCCCTGTTTGCCCAGATCCCTTGGCCAGCTCAGAGGTAAGCTAAGAGTCTCAGCCTCTCTCCCAACACTGGGCCATTCCAAAGAAATGGTGCTTTCCATTCCTGCTTCCTGGCTTTCTTTCTTAGGCACTTTGATGACCATGGAGATTCCCTATTCTAAACCATGAGTGATCTGAGGACAAAGGCCTGTCTATTTCATTCATCTTCTTAACTCTCACCAGGTCAAAAACCAAGCTTGGCAGGTATTAAGTCCTCCTGAAGTAGTTTTGGCTTGGGACCTCAGGAGGCTAGAGGGAAGAGAGAGGGAGTATGTGGAGATATTTCTCAAAATTCTAGCCTCCTGGGGTGCCTAAGTGGCTCAGTCAGTTAAGCACCCAACTCTTGATTTTGTCTTAAGTCGTGATCTCCCAGTAGAGCCCCATGTTGGGCCCCTTGCTGGGTGTGGAGGCTGCTTAAGATTTCCTTTCTCCTTCTATTTCTGCCCTTCCCCCAGTGGTGCACTCCTTCTCTCAAAGGAATTTTCCTGGGCCAATTAATATAGGTGGTTCAACTTTTTTTTTTTTTTTTAACATATCTGTTACCTACCATTTACACATTCTTCTCTTCTTTTCTTTCAGGATCCATCTTGAGAAATGGTCCTTGCTTGAAAGATTCTCCACAGTAACCAACTGTTGTGAACAATAATCACAGCAATAACCTGAGGAGATTCCATCAGGTTGTATTTTTGTAATCTGCCACTGTCTCCGTGGGGAGAGCATACAATATCTCTATCATACTAAAAAGTCAAATTCAGAATACATTACATCTATTGCATATTTATAAATATAAGGCATATGTGAGTTAGCTGATGGAATTTATAGTCTTCCTGCTGTTCTGCACTGACACTGGAACATAAGTCCCCAGGAGTTTACTGTAATAGTCACATGTGGTCAAATATTACACATACATCTGGCATCTTAGTATATTTGAGAAGCAATGTGTCTATACACAGACAATTGGCATCTGGCTTGAATGTTGAAAAGTATGGAGGGAAGCAGAGATGCCAATATGAAATCAAAGGAAAAGAGGAGCATGGAGAATGGCTTTTCTCCCAACCAAAAGAGAAATGGAAACATTTCATCTCCATCAGATGATTGGCTGTCCAAGTCTGAAAATTTCGTGTGCCTTCAGGCTGCTTTTACTTAAAATTAATCCAGAATGTTGTTTCCTTTGAATAAATTTAAAAGACCTGAAAAACAGACTTGATTTGTTTTAAAAATTGAAGTCCCTAGGAGAAAGATATGGTAGAAAAGGCTTGAGTTCCATCTCTATAACTTACTAGCTGTGTGTCCTTGGGCAAACTGTGTAGCCTCTCTGTACATCAGTTTCCTCATCTATAACGTGGCAAAAGGCATACATGCTGCTTGACTGCAAATAGTTGTGATGTAAAATATGATACTGTAACATATATACTCTTAGAAAATATTTGTATCATTAGCTTCATTGAACCATTTTGCAAGTAAGTGTAGTACAAATCGTAATTAATTTGAAAATCATTATTAATTGCAGTAAACATTGTTTTTGTCTGCCAAAGAGCATGTCTTCTTCTGGGAACTGTCACCTCGTTTCCCCTCACCTTCTCCCCCAGCCCAGACTTCACCGGTAGTGTGGCAGCCACCATGTTAGCATAGTACTGGTTTAGCCTGGTCACAGATTATTGGGACACTGTTCCTGAGGGTTAGCCCCATCTTCTCTCAGAATATGTGAAGTATGCCCCCCAATATGGCACCACCCCCATAGAGCAAATTCCATTAGCAAAAAAAAAAATTTTTTTTTTGCTCAAGTTTATTCAAATTGGGGTTTTGTCAACTGCCAGAAAGAAAACTTTCTAAAACCAAATGGGAGACAATAATGAGTTAGGGTACAAAAAAATGGGAGAAGAATATTATCAAAAAGAAGGAAAAGTAATGGATAAGAAAGGAGACTGTCTGTGATATCCAATTATAGCTATGGAAATCACAGCATTGTGACTTACTAGTCATGTGGCATTGAGCAAATCACAGTCTTAACCCTAATATCCATAAAATGGAATAGGTTTGAAATGCTCATACTACTTGGTACAAATGTGATCCTCTTATTTCACCAAAAATTAATTACAATTAACTCAAGAATCTTATACTGGCTTGGTCTTCCACTTTTCTTTCCCCTGTATCATCTGAGAACACCCAAGAGACTTTAAATAAACCAAAGAGGATGGTCACCTAACTTGAATCCAACAAATGTAAAAAGTGCCGTAGGTTGGCTTGGCCCCTGGAAAGCGGGGACAACTGCCAGCAGCACTATTCCCTTAGCACTCCACTCCACCCAGACTGCCCAGACTTGCCAGGCACATATTCAGGCAGCCTTTTCCAATCCCTAGTGCCCCACAGGCTCCATGCCCAGACTGGTACAGATGCCCAGCCCTTCCAGGCCCCACAACCACATCTCTCTTTCCAATCCCAAAGATCAGAAGTCTGATTGCTTTCCTTGTTCAATCTCTGGGATTAAAAAAAAAAGTGCTATTCCACTTTTTCCTTCATTTTGGAGCTGCTGATGCACTACCTTCCCTCACCCTACCTCTTTCCCAGAGTAGCTACCTGGTCTGTCTTCCCTCTTCCCTCCTTGAATGTCTCTACTCTAAGCCTTATGCCTAATTATCCTCCCTCCCCTCTTCCTGGAGAGCAGGAATTGGAAACTGCCCTCATAGCTCAGATCTTGAGACCTGTTTCCCTTTTAGAAAGCTCCTTGAAAATTGGAAGAATATTTTTATTTTTTATGTGTCAAACCACACCCACCACCATCACCATCTAACACCTAGTAAAGTGTCAGGCACATACTTAGTGTTTCAAAGTGTTGAATTTGAACCCGCAAAATCTTTACCAGAGAAGAAAGCCCATTTGGATCTGACATTTCTCTAGCTACCTCCTAGGTCCTGCCACAGTGGGGCTCACTCTTCATGGGCAGGGGTCAGGCCTCTTGTTGACCTTGAAGGGGTAAATTATGCTACATCTCCTTGCATTTTTGTTTCTGGCATCATGTGACAACAAAGAAGCATGAAACAGAGGGTGATTCACATGAAGAGCAATGTCTATTCATATCAGGATTTTCAAGTAGAAATAAAAAGGACAACTTCTACCTCCTTTTTGACAACATATTTTGCATTCAGGCTTGATGTTCCATGTACCTATTTCATCCGCTACTCTTACCCAAGAAACTTCATTATCTTATCTTTGGCCTTTGTGTCTTCACTGTGAGCAAAGACTTAAGATAAAATATTGCATCACATAGATATTATAGGATCCTTTGGACCTGATATAATTATTCCACATTATTTTATATCTGTAGATCACTATGGTTATGCTTCGGAAATGAAAAATTCTGGAAACCTTAATATACACATAAATATAAATAATGCTTCATTTTTCCTCTAAAACCACTCTTCAAAATTAAAGAATCACTGTATACTGAAGATTTCACAAAGCGTCTTCTAGTACAGAGCACTTTCTCAATTGTTTTACTTTGGACAACAAAGAAATATTGACTGAAATTGTATCAGATGATGTATTCACCTGAAAGAACTGATTTAAAAAAAAATGAGATAGGAAACAAAGGAAGTTAATACAGATTTAGCATTATAAGCAGGCCTTTTGAAAATAAGTTTAGTGTAAGTGGTTATAATCCAAAAGTTACTAATAAAATAAAGTTCCAGTGTCAGCATCGTATACAAAATCAAACAATGTTATAACTCAAGTAGTTAGGCAGAGGTAAAGATGCTATTGTTTAAGAAAATTTGATAGGTGATTACAAAGCTCTTCTAGTGATAAAAAGCCACTAAGGTTGAAGATCTATGTGACGCCTTTAAGTGCAATTGTTTCATGAAATGTAGGGGTGGAAAAAAAGTACTTCTAAATCAATATACCATTTTATATATTACTTTCTATAAATATATTGATTCTAAAATCAATATATTATTTTATTTCAAATATGTATAGACAACCAATGAATCACATTATGTTATAGGTACAAATTATCTATTTTATCTATCCCTAAAAGGGTTTATATATCCAAATTGGCCACAAAACTGTTTTTATTATCTTCTCATTGGAGAAATGGAAAATGGCCTCATGGGGGGGTTGCTTCACATTCAGACAAACAAAATATATCAAAATGAAGAAAGATTTGATAATATCTACTGTAGTTTTACTGAGGTCTAATCTCTGCTCCTGTCCTTTTTACACTCAGTGTTGCAAAGACGTGGAGAGGATTTCACGATCCTTCTAGTGTTTCATTTTCTTTTCTCTTCTCAAAATATGTCCTCCCCCCAAATCTCTTATTATACCCATATTATGTCTCAGATGCCAAAGAAGAATCTGATTTTTCTAACATTCCCAAATATATCTTCTAAGTTTGACTTATCATTATTATTTAATCTAAGTTTCCTCAACTGCAAAATATGAAAAATAAATGAAGCCATCCTCATAGGGTTGGCATAGGATTAAATGAGATGCTTCATATAAAACCTTCCCAGTTGACTTCAATAAATTCTAACCACTATTCTTGTCAGGAAAGTACAGGGATCCAACCTGCCATCCATGAAATTAATCAGAATTATCTGGAAGATCTCAGCATTAAGTCTACACAGAAACGTCTATTATCTGTCTCAATTAGCTCTTATATCAATACATAAGCACGTAGACAAATTTTGAGTAATGCATAAAATTTATTTTCATCTTAACAGGGGACATGCAGAGCAGGACATCGAGACAGAGTTTTGCTGAACAGGTGATGTGATCAGATATAGAAAATGTGCAAGTATAAGCTGAGAAATATAGTGTTAACACTGCACTAAAGAGTATGGCTTTATAGAAATCTGGGGAGCTTTTCCCTCCTGAATTTAAAACACAACACATTTGAAGCAGTATACACAAAACCAATATATTCCTGAAGGGCAAGCAAGTGGTAGACGATAAATATCAACAAGTTAAGGATGCCACCAAGTTTCTAGCAATGAGAGGTAACTCCCAAATGAGGGAGGTTGGAAAGCAACTCCTCAGTAGATTTAATCCTGTGAACAGCTGCCTAACTTATTTATATACCAACTGTGTCTAGCACATAGCTGGTACATAATACATGTTTGAGCAGTTAATGAATGTTGGATGTCTACATTTTCTAAGTCAACTGGTAGTTTAAACCCCTGATTTCTTATCCATTCTTTTAAAAAAATCTACTTTTTGAAACATCTTAAACTACTGACACATCAAAGAGCAAAATGCTATAGGTTTCTGTTTATGTAGGCTCGTGAGACAAATAGGGAAACTGATCCTCAAGTGATGGCTAGAGTGAAGGACTGACAGATAGATATTCATATTCTTTAGCAGGCTTCTATTAACCACACCATTTTCCAACCTGTCATGCCCTAACCCTTCTCTTCCAACCTTGTATTGAAGATTTCTGGTAAGAACAAAGAAAGGAAGTCACTGTGAGCATATCCAGGAGAAAAGACATAGAATTGCTACTGGGGAGAGAAATAGGTTGGGGCAGGATGTAAAAGGTTGTACAGTACCTGTGGCCTATATAGAGTGATACAAGGCACATTTTTAAGAAGCTCAGACCTTTATAGAACCCAAGGTAACCACCACTCATTTCTTTGCATCATGATCATGCATCTGAAGCATATACTTAATTTAAAGGTATATATATCTAAGAGAAATATACATGATCCACATTGAATAATTCAGAATTTAAGTAGCACCTGAGACAAGGAGACAAATTGCAATGAGGGTAGGGAAGTTTGGCATGGGTGGGATTAGCAGGAGGCTTTGTAGGGAGAGCTTGCCACAAGTATTCCTCACAAAGGAATACTTGTCCAAGGGCTGTGCTGCACCTGACTGAGGAAATAAAGCAGCAGCAAAGACATGGAGGGGAACAGAGATGGAGAGAAAGTGGAAACCAAATAATTCAAAAAACAATTGCCTTAAATTATAGGTTAGAGGACAGGGAAGGCAGTGGGAAGAAAAGAGAGATTTATCTGGCTCCTCAATGAGAGGAAAGAAGGGCATCTCCTCTGGGTGGCCAGCTGAGTCTAGAGGCATGACCCATCGAGAAAAGCAATGAGGAAACTCCAGACAGACCACATGCCCTTCCATTTAGTGTTCTGGAAGAAATTTTGAATAATTCCTCAGGTCATTAAAATCCAGGGAAAATTTCAGGGAAATTATCCTACCCAGCACTTTGTAAAACCACTTACCATAAGAATAAACACAGAGTTTGGAGATGTTTCGTTAAGAGGGTAAGAGGCATTTTTAAGTGCTTTTCTCCACTTCCTCTTCTTACTGCCCACACCCCCCAGCCTTTGCCCCAAGAACACACACATACTAAAATGCAAAGGAAAGGAAGAGTCAGAAATAAGGAGCTTAAACAAATTTTAGTCTTCATAAACCAACTAAATCTCTAGAGGGAAAAGAAATGAAGATGAAATGAAGAAATCATTGTCCAAGTTCAGATTTTTATTTAATCTCAATTGATTAAAAAGTTTGAGAATACCCAGGATATTGGAAGGAAGGGAAGAAGGGAAGAAGGGAGGAAAGAATGAAGGAAAGAAGGAAGGAAGGAAGGAAGGAAGGAAGGAAGGAAGGAAGGAAGGAAGGAAGGAAAGATGGAAGGAAGGAAGGAAGGAAGGAAGGAAGGAAGGAAGGAAGGAAGGAAGGAAAGATGGAAGGAAGGAACAAATGAACGAAGATTCCTGAATCATGCTTCAGAAACCATTAAAAATCAAGTTTCACACTCAATATGCATGCAATAAAATAAAGATTATGTCCTATTTTTCAGACAAACACCATAATAAACTATTGCCCTAAGGTAACAAAAGCTAAAATGATATAACTTGCCTCTTTTATTCATCAGCTTGACACATTGAAAACATATTCTCTGGGAGTTTGCTTTCCCTGGAGTATTACTTAAAATAATTAGCTTTTATACCATATGGCCTTCTTGATATACAATGTATGTCCTGTGATGTAAGCATTATTTACTGCTGCTTTTTAGTAGGGATACCAATAGTGTTAACAAAGACAGAGGCTGAGGCAGGGAGTTTACCTTCCCAAGAAGGAAAGTCATTTTCCAACCCAGGTATTCTATTAGAACCCGAAGTTAATAACTTTTCCTCTACCAATGCCATCAGAACATTCCCTTATTTCATAGTCATCACCATCAAATCACACATTTTGGGGAAAACATAAACCCATTCATTTCTATATCTAGTCATCTTTAGTTTTGATACATTACCATCAAAGTTTTATATTGAGAGGGGAAAACAGTCTACAAGTTGGAAAAGTCTGATGAAACTAGTAACATTCTCTGTAATTACAAATGATTCCAGCCATTGACTGTGGTTGTAAACCCCAAACTTATATCTGCAACAGTGACTCACTGCTTTGAATCCTGTTCTCCAAATTTTAGCCTTTCATAGTTCTGATATAACAAGCCTCTCCTTAAGGAAATTCTCCAAGAAAGTTGGATTAACTTAAATCAATTGTATATTAATGGCTAATGCAAAATAACAGGACACAGATTCCAGATACAACACAAGAATTATTTATAGGATAAATATGATTGTGAAGTTATTGAGCAGTAAAAAGGTACTAAGCTCTTACCATATGCATAAGACCATTCTATGCGTGATGGGGTAATACAAAGACGAAGAAAACCCTTTCCAATTTACAGAGGTTTAAAGACAAAGCCACAAACAGAAACAATGCCCTAATGCCTATTATCACCATGCTACCTAAAGTATTTGGTTCTCATGAGAAAGAAATTAAAACCTAGTTTATCTAGGCTTTTTAAATCAGGGAGAGCAGGATCCAATGGTGTAAGCAACTGGCTGGGACTGAGAGGATCAGAGTCCAACCTCAATCTGCTGCCAGCTGAGAGGTGGAGAGAAGCTGATTACAGATGTAGGTAACATCATAAAGGGATCCACAGGATGATATTCCATTGTGTAGATCCAGAGAATACAGTTTTCTGGAATTACACAGAACAGTTCAGGCCCCAGAGAAGACTGAAACAAATAAGACTTAAGATAGACTGAGTGGCAAACTATAATACCATTTACCAATTTGCACTAGTGAATCAGGTTAGTTACCAATGAACCTAGAATTCTATAGGTCTACTGGCCTCTAAGAAAAATGACACCAAAAATCAAAACACTCTACTCTGCCATCAAGAGTTAACTTCTAAGAGAACCAGAATTCTTTTACTGGTTAGACAGAGCAGACCTCTCTCTCTGCTGGCTCATCATTTTGTGCAGAAAAACCTTGGCCTGATAATCAAAGTAACTCAATGTCTTCTGTCAGCTTGACTCCAGTTTTATCTCTTTTTTCTCACATGTTTGCCCATTACCCAACCACCCCCCCCAAAAAAAAACAATCTCCAGTCGCACAAAATCTGTGATTCTTTCCTCAACAAGCCATGCTTTCTCATGACTTCATGCCTTAATAAATGGCTGATTCCAGTTAGATAGTTCTCCCCTTATCTCCTCATACTGTAAGAGTTGGATTAAGTATTTTCTCCCATGTGAAAAATGTTCTGATTCCTTCCTCTTGCCCACTTAAACCTGCGCCCAGAAGTCTTAGTTGTTCCCATTACAATATGTTCATATCTCTGTTATAGCAGGTATCCCACTCAAATTATTTTTGATGTTCAGTTTCTCTCCCCTTCCTCAACCCCTAGTAGACCATGGACCCCATAAGGACAAGAATAGAGACCACAATTCTCAACTCTGAATGTACAGACCTAGCACTTGCTATCTTTAACAAATGTTTGCTGACGGAATAAAGTGAGTCTACATTGAAAGCCAAGTTGGTATCAGAAGGTTACAAGGCAAACAAAGGGAAAAATGCAAGGGAATCAAATATTCCTAATGAACAAAGTCATCCAGCAATTCTAGTATTATGCAGTCAATTCCACTCTAGGACAATATTTCCCACAAGGACTAGGGTGGCCAGAGCTTCCTCTCCCTTAGACTATGTTTGCAACCTTGACAAGTTCCTGCAAATAATTCAACTCTTCATCAATCTTCAGTAGACAATATAATGAAGAGATTAGTTTCCAGGTCTGTACTCCTCAGCAAAGACTTGATGCTTAAATGGTCACATAGGAGGGCCAGTCTATTCCAACACATGTCGATTATTAATAGTATCCATTTCCAAATATTACTAGTATGTGACATTCTAAGCACATTGTCCCTAAATTCTAGAGGTGAATGCTAGCTTAGAGGCAGCCCTAATACCTGGGAAAAGTGTGATCTTGAAGAAATAGCTTAACCTCTTTGTGTTTTATGAGTTTACATAGAGTGGAAATAATGTTTTACAATCATCTTGTTTTAAACATGAGAAAAATGGGGCCATGAAATTAGTTACTAGTATCTATATCTGATTCTTAATCCAGGCTTCTTCACTATATCAAAAAGCAGAAATCACTGAGGATAAAATAAGGCAGAATGTATTGGCAGAGTAAATACACGTGAGAGTTCTTTGAAAAGCTTCTATATAATATACTTGTTATTAAGTAGAAAATAGACCACAGTTAATGTGACCTGCAGTGTTCACCCCAAGAATGTTCTTGAACATTCAACTCACACCTACTAATTAAAAACTACAAAAAGGGACCATTGTCTCATTTCCTTCTACATTCAAACCCAGGCCAGGCCTAGATGAGATCCTTGGCATTCTCCATGCCCACCAACCAGGGAATAACCTTTCGTCTGACATGCCTATTATTTCCCCAAGTTTGGGCAAAAAGGCTTTGATTTTCTTTGGTTTTCCAGAGGTTTTCTTTTTCACAGTGGCCAAATTACAAGTATCAAATCTAGGTGATGAAAACAGTAGTTTTAAAGCTCCTTGACTATGTGCCAACACCAACATGTAAGTTTGCCATATATAAAACAGTCCCAGATAACAATGCAATAATTTTAAACAAGAAACTTTCCCCTATAAAGGAACATCCCTTAGGGCGCCTGGGTGACTCAGTCGGTTTAGCGTCCAACTCTTGATTTCGGCTCAGGTCATGATCTCATGAGTTTCACACTAACAGCTCAGAGCCTGCTTGGGATTCTCTCTCTCTCTCTTCCTCTCTCGGCCCTTCTCCTGCTCTCTCTCTTTCTCAAAATAAACTATAAAAAAAATTAATAAAAAAAAATAAAGGAACATGCCTCTCCATCCTACCGGACTTATGTTCTTCTTTGACAAAATTTCTATGTCCACACAGGATTTAAGGACACCAGCATGTTCAAAATGACACTTGAGACTTTATTACTCTGAGAAGCACAAATAAAATTAAATGACTATGAATATAAGAATACTTACCCTAGGCATATTTCACCAAAAAAAAAGTAGTCAGGGCCAAGTTCAATAACACAGCACTACTATTTTGTTTGCTGATGTCCCAGGTATAACAATCACTTTTTCCATTCCACTACTTGGCTTAGATAACCATGAATCAAGAGCTAACTACTCAAGAGCATAACACCAAAGTCAGCTCAAGAATTGAGTTTCAGAAGCATTGAGTCCTCCTGCTGTTCACATGATACTTTGGAAAAACTCTAAAGCTGAGTGAAGCAACCTGGATAGTCTACTGATTCAGAAAATTGTCAGTTATTCAGTGCTAGTGTTTAGAAATGTAATTTATTTTTATATATTGACTTTATGTCCTACAAACCTGCTAAATTAACTTACCAGTTTTAGGAGATATATATGTCATATAGGCTTCAAGCTATTCAAGTGCCTGATTGAGTGAATTCTCCCATTAACATGCATTAATTCTATAATTTAAGTCTCTAAGAGAGTTAATCTTATTTTGTTTCTAAGTTCTTTTTTTTTAAAGTTTATGTATTTTGAGAGAGAGCATGTGCATGAATGGGGTAGGGGCATAGAGAGACAGGGAGAGAGAGAATCCCAAGCAGGCTTCATGCTGTCAGTGCACAGCCCAACGCAGAGCTCCATCCCACAAATCATGTGATCATGACCTGAGCCAAAATCAGGAGTTGGACACTCAGCTGATGAGCCACCCAGGAGACCCTGTTTCTAAGTTCTCAAGTAAGTTCCAGCACCCAACTGATCAGCCAGTACTAGGGCAAAAATATGTCCTATTACCCATATTAGGGTACGAAATGAAACAATCATGGCCAGTGTACGGAAGCAGCAGCACCCCTAGTTTGTTTGGAACCCTAATACAGAAAGAAGCAATTACAAGTCCCTTCTAAAGGTCTGCAGACTTCACATCCTACATATTTATGTTGGAATTAGCTATCGTTATACTCAATTTATCTTAACACTCCAAATACATAGCATGCAGAGAGTATGCAGTGAGGTATGAAATCTTCTGGTGTAGAAATCAAGAAAAGTCAAGTGTATTCTTCTGCCTTTCATGTGTCTCAAGTTCAAACTAAGCAATGTGATGGAGTCAACATGTTAGGAGAAATTACTAATTTGCTGTGTTTTTATTTTACCACATACCTCAGATTTACAATTGAAGAAATGTGAGGATAACTTACTAAACTCTCAAAATTATACTTGGACTTATAAGGAAATAATTTAATACCTTCCTAGGAAAATACCTCCCTCTTTCTGCCTCTATTAAATAAGCAATGTGGAAAATATTTCTTAAGAAACAATTCACAGGGCGGGGTTAAAATATAAAATTCCTTTTCACATCAACTCTAACATGTAAGAGATTTGAGTGAAGGGTCCAGAGTACATTGACATAAACTTAGAAATTCTGCATGGTTTCTAGAACTGTGTCATTTGGCTCCAACAAGATTGGCAGAGCTCATATACTTTCTGAGTCACCATTTAAGAGTGTGTCATTTTTACTTATTTGTGAGAATTCCTGTATACAGTTGATCAGCTAGCAAATAAATCTTTGGAAGTAAGACCACTGGATTGGTCAATGATTTAGAAATTTCTAGAAATCACCAAGACAAATGCAAGAGTTCACAGTTGCCATGACTCCAAATATCATAACCAAAATAAAGACATAAACAGACATATGGACCAACCACTGAGAAGAGTAAAAAGCTCCAGAGTGTTTTCACCGTGCTCTCTGGATCCCCCTTCTAACACATTTAGAAAACCAGGTGTGGTACTTGAGTTAAAATTCAAACTAAAAGGGGAGGAGCCAAGATGGCAGAACAGCATGGAAGCTTTTTGTGTGTCTTGCATCCATGAAATACACCCAGACCAACACTAAACCATCCTACACACCTAGAAAGAAAACTGATTGGAGGATTAACACAACAATCTGCACAACCTGAACCACAGAATTCAGCAGGTACATGGCACGGAGAGGTGAACTTGGGAAGCAAGAAGCTGCGAAAGGTAGGGAACAGCTTTTGAGGGAGGAGAGAGGACAGAGACTGGGGAGGTGGGGAGAATACAGGAAAATCACCCCTCCCCAAAAGCAGCTGGAGAGAAAGTGGAAAATTGGAAACATCCGCGGGACTAAACTAAAAAGGGAGAAAGGAGAAAGGAGAGGGTTTAAATTCCATTAAGACTGTAAACAAGGGGAGCGCAAAGGCTGCAACCCCGCAGCTCGATACCTGGCGGCGCTCTGGTGGGAAGATCGAATCCCCAGGAACAGAGTGGGGTCAGGGAGGTTCTTGAGCCACATGGATAAAAGCGGTTCCACTGCTGGAAGGACATTTGGTAGAGACTGTTGAAGCCACCTGGTCCCAGCAGACCCCGGAAGGCAGCCACATTCGCTGGTGATGGAGCAATGTCATTAAGGGTGAAGCCTGGTGCCAGATGTGTGTTGTGATTTTCCATAATCCCTGAGATGCTGCTGCTACACTGTCTCGCAAACATTTTCTGGGACGGACTGGCACCTGGCCGTAGTCTCAGGGCACTGGCAACAACAGAGTCCAGCGGGCGTACCTGGGTGCAGCCAATATTTGGCCATTGCGCAGGCAGACCTGTGCAGAGGGGCGGAGCAGGTCAAAGCTGCAGTCCTTCGGAAGTAAGGGGCCGGGGAAAACAGCCGCATCTCAGACAAAACTTGGGAGAGAGGTCTGCCTCGGGCCTGGTCACAGAGAGTGAAGAAGTGGGGAGTGGATGAGAGCTGAAGTCGGAGGATGGGCGCACGATTGCTGATCCGGTAGAACAGATTGAGTGGCTGGGTGGAGCCATTTTTACCACACCCGTGCATGCGCATACGCACCTACGAGCCCCGCTACAATCCACCTCAGTAGGCTAGCAGCGCCATCTAGTGGAGAGAGAGCTGTTACACTGAGCCCCGCCCAACTGGGCCAACTTCGCTCTTCAGGAACACATGTCTCACCGCAGGCTTGGTTTACGGACTATAGAGAGCTACACAGACTGACTTCTAGGGGAAAACTAAATAATTTCAGTCCTACTTCAATCTGTTGGCAGGTTCATCTGTTCAATTTTTTTCTTTTTCCTTTTGCTTTTACAATTCTTTTCTTTTTCTTGATACAGAAAGATAGAACATTCATTTTCATTTTCAATTTTTATTAAAAATATCTTTCTTTAATTTTTATTACTATATTTTTTACTTTTCTGTAAATTTTTTCAAATTCTACTTTATTGACATCATTTTATTTTAGTCTACTTCAGTGTACTCACCTTTTCAAATTTTCAAAAAATTTCTTTTTTTCTTTTTTTTCTCTTTTTCATTTATTTTCTTTTTCTTGAATGCAGAAAGAGAAAAACTTCATTTTACTTTCAATTTCTATTAAAAATATTTTTATTTAATTTTTATTACTATTTTTTTGCTGTTATGTAAATTTTTTCAAATTCTATTCTACTTCCATCATTTTATTTTAGTCTACCACAGTGTATTCACTTTTTCAAATTTTCAAATGATTTTTTTCTTTTTTTCTTTTCTTTTTATATCTTTTTTTCCCTCTTTTTCATTTTTTCTTTTTTCTTAAATACAGAAAATGAAAAAATGAAAAAAATCATTTATTTTAAATTTCTATTAAAAATATTTTTCTTTAATTTTTTCTACTATATTCTTTACTTCCATGTATATTTTTTCAAATTCTATTTTACGCCCATCATCTCATTTTAGTCTACTTCAGTGTATTCATTTTTTCAAATTCTCAAACGATTTATTTTTTTTTCTACCCCCCCTTTTTTTCTCTAGTCTGTCAAACTACTTTCAACACCCAGACCAAAACACACCTATGATCTAGCATCATTTATTTCATTTGTGTGTGTGTGTGCGTGTGTTTAATTTTCAATTTTAATATTTTTTTAATTTCAATTTCTTTTAATTTCGATTTTTCTACCTCATTAATTCCTTTTCTCCCTTCAAAATGACAAAACGAAAGAATTCACCCCAAAAGAAAGAGCACAAAGAAATGACAGCCAGGGATTTAACCAACACAGATACAAGCAAGATGTCTGAACCAGACTTTAGAATCACGATAATAAGAATACTAGCTGGAGTCGAAAACAGATTAGAATCCCTTTCTGCAGAGATTAAAGAAGTAAAAAATAGCCAGAATGAAATTAAAAATGCTACAACTGAGCTGCAATCACAGATGGATGCAGTGGTGGCAAGGATGGACAAGGCAGAACAGAGAATAAGCAATATGAAAAACAAACTTACAGAGAATAACAAAGCAGAAAAAAAGAGGGAGATTAAGACAAAAGAGCACGTTTTCAGAATTAGAGAAATCAGTGACTCATTAAAAAGGAATAACATCAGAATCATAGGGGTCCCAGAAGAGGAAGAGAGAGAAATAGGGGTAGAAGGGTTATGTGAGCAAATCATAGCAGAAAACTTCCCTAACCTGGGGAAAGACACACACATCAAAATCCAGGAAGCACAGAGGACGCCCCATTAGATTTAACAAAAACCGACCATCAACAAGGCATATCATAGTCAACTTCACAAAATACTCAGGCAAGGAGAGAATCATGAAAGCAGCAAGGGAAAAAAATTCCCTAACACACAAGGGAAGACAGATCAGGTTTGCAGTAGACCTATCAACAGAAACTTGGGAGGTCAGAAGGGCGTGGTGGGATATATTCAGTGTGCTGAATCAGAAAAATATGCAGCCAAGAATTCTTTATCCAGCAAGGCTATCATTCAAAAAATAGAAGGAGAGATAAAAAGTTTCCCAGACAAACAAAAATTAAAGGAATTTGTGACCATTAAACCAGCCCTGCAAGAAATATTAAGGGGGACTTTCTGAGGGGAGAAAAGATGAATATATATATATATATATATATATATATATATATATATACCAAAAGCAAGAAAAGATTAGAAAGGACCAGAGAATATCACCAGAAACTCCAACTCTACAAGCATCACAATGTCAATAAATTCATATCTTTCAGTACTCACTCTAAATGTCAATGGACTCAATGCTCCAATCAAAAGACATAGGGTAACAGAATGGATAAGAAAACAAGATCCATCTATACGCTGTTTACAAGAGACCCACTTTAGACCTAAAGACAACTTCAAATTGAAAGTAAGGGGATGGAGAACCATCTATCATGCCAATGGTCAACAAAAGAAAGCCAGAGTAGCCATACTTATATCAGACAATCTAGACTTTAAACTAAAGACTGTATCAAGGGATGCAGAAAGGCATTATATCATAATCAAGGGGTCTATAGACCAAGAAGACCTAACAATTGTAAACATTTATGCACCAAATGTGAGAAGACCCAAATATATAAATTAATTAATCACAAAGATAAAGAAACTCATCGATAGTAATGCCTTAATAGTAGGAGACTTCAGCACCCCACTCACAGCAATGGACAGATCATCTAATCAAAAAATCAACACGGAAACAATGGCTTTGAATGACACACTGGCCCAGATGGACTTAGCAGATATATTCAGAACATTTCATCCTAAAGCAGCAGAATATATATTCTTCTCCAGTACACATGGAATGTTCTCCAGAATAGACCATATACTGGGACACAAGTCATCCCTAAGTAAGTACAAAAAGATCAAGATCATACCATGCATATTTTCAGACCACAACACTATGAAACTTGAAATCAACCATAAGAAAAAATTTGGAAAAGTAACAAATACTTGGAGACAGAATAACGTCCTACTAAAGAATTAATGGGCCAACCAAGCAGTTAAAGAGGAAATTAAAATGTATATGGAAGTCAATGAAAATGATAACACCACAACCCCAAACCTCTGGGATGCAGCAAAGGCAGTCATAAGAGGAAAGTATATAGCAATCCAGGCCTTCCTAAAGAAGGAAGAAAGATCTCAGATACACAACCTAAACTGACACCTTAAGGAGCTGGAAAGAGAGCAAATAAAACCCAAAACCAGCATAAGACAGGAAATAATAAAGATTAGAGCAGAAATTAATGCTATCAAAACCAAAAAAAAAAACAGTAGAACAGACCAATGAAACCAGAAGCTGGTTCTTTGAAAGAATTAACAAAATTGATAAACCATTAGCCAGTTTGATCAAGAAGAAAAAGAAAAGGACCCAAATAAATAAAATCAAGAATGAAAGAGGAGAGATCACAACCAACACAGCAGAAATAAAAACAATAATAAGAGAATATTATGAGCAATTATATGCCAATAAAATGGGCAATCTGGAAGAAATGGAAAAATTCCTAGAAACATATACACTACCAAAACTGAAACAGGAAGATATAGAAAATTTGAACAGACCTATAACCAGTAAGGAAATCGAATTAGTAATCAAAAATCTGCCAAAAAACAAGAGTCCAGGGCCAGATGGCTTTCCAGGGGAATCCTAACAAACATTTAAGGAAGAATTAACACCTATTCTCTTGAAGGTGTTCCAAAAAATAGAAACGGAAGGAAAACTTCCAAACTCTTTCTATGAAGCCAGCATTACCTTGATTCCAAAACCAGACATAGACCCCACTAAAAAGGAGAACTATAGACCAATTTCTCTGATGAACATGGATGCAAAAATCTTCAACAACATATTAACCAACCGGATCCAACAATACATTTAAAAAATTATTCACCACGACCAAGTGGGATTTATACCTGGGATGCAGGGCTGGTTCAATATCCACAAAATAATTAAGATGATTCATCACATCAATAAAAGAAAGGACAAGAACCATATGATCCTCTCAATAGATGCAGAGAAAGCTTTTGACAAAATACAGCATCCTTTCTTGATAAAAACCCTCAAGAAAGTAGGGATAGAAGGAGCATACCTCAAGATCATAAAAGCCATATATGAACAATCCAATGCTAGTATCATCCTCAATGGGGAAAAACCAAGAGCTTTCCCCCTAAGGTCAGGAACAAGACAGGGATGTCCACTCTCGCCACTGTTATTCAACATAGTATTGGAAGTCTTAGCCTCTGCAATCAGACAACACAAAGAAATAAAAGGCATCCAAATCAGCCAGGAGGAGGTCAAACTTTCACTCTTCGCAGATGACAGGATACTCTATATGGAAAACCCAAAAGATTCCACCAAAAAACCACTAGAATTGATTCATGAATTCAGCAGTTGCAGGGTATAAAATGAATGCACAGAAGTCGGTTGCATTCCTATACACCAACAATGAAGCGACAGAAAGAGAAATCAAGGAATCTATCCCATTTACAGTTGCACAAAAAACCATAAAATACCTAGGAATAAATCTAATCAAAAAGGTAAAAAATCTATACACTGAAAACTATAGAAAGCTTATGAAAGAAATTGAAGAAGACACCAAAAAATGGAAAAAGATTGAATGCTCCTGGATAGGAAGAACAAATACTGTTAAAATGTCGATACTACCCAAAGCAATCTACATATTCAATGCAATCCCTATCACAACACCAGCATCCTTCACAGAGATAGAACAAATAATCCTAAAATTTGTATGGAACCAGAAAAGACCCCGAATAGTCAAAGCAATCTTGAAAAAGGAAACCAAAGCAGGAGGCATCATAATCCCAGACTTCAAGCTATACTGCAAAGCTGTAATCATCAAGACAGTATGGTACTGGCACAAGAACAGACACATAAATCAACGGAACAGAATAGAGAACCCAGAAATGGACCCACAAATGTATGGCCAACTAATCTTTGACAAAGCAGAGAAGAATATCCAATGGAATAAAGACCATCTCTTCAGCAAGTGGTGCTGGGAAAACTGGACAGCGACATGCAGAAGAATGAACCTGGATCACTTTCTTACACCATACACAAAAATAAACTCAAAATGGATGAAAGACCTCAATGTAAGACAGGAAGCCATCAAAATCCTCAAGGAAGAAACAGGCAAAAATCTCTTTGATCGTACCCACAGCATCTTCTTACTCAACACATCTCTGGAGGCAAGGGAAACAAAAGCAAAAATGAACTGCTGGGACCTCATCAAAATAAAAAGCTTCTGCACAGCAAAGGAAACAATCAGCAAAACTAAAAGGCAACCAACAGAATGGGAGAAGATTGCAAACGACATATCAGATAAAGGGTTAGTATCCAAAATCTATAAAGAACTTATCAAACTCAACACCAAAAAAACCCCAAATAATCCAGTGAAGAAATGGGCAAAAGACATGAATAGACACTTCTTCAAGGAAGACATTCAGATGGCCAAATGACACATGAAAAAATGCTCAACATCACTCATCATCAGGAAAATACAAATCAAAACCAACATGAGATACCACCTTACACTTGTCAGAATGGCTAACAGTAACAACTCAGGCAACAACAGATGTTGACGAGGATGCAGAGAAAGAGGATCTCTTTTGCATTGTTGGTGGCAATGCAAGCTGGTACAGCCACTCTGGAAAACAGGATGGAGGTTCCTCAAAAAACTAAAAATAGAACTACCCTACGACCTAGCAATTGCACTACTAGGCATTTATCCGAGGGATACAGGTGTGCTGTTTCAAAGGGACACATGCACCCCCATGTTTATAGCAGCACTATCAACAATAGCCAAAGTATGGAAAGAGCCCAAATGTCCATCCCTGGATGAATGGATAAAGAAGAAGTGGTATGTATACACACACACACACACACACACACACACACACACACACACACACAATGGAGTATTACTTGGCAATCAAAAAGAATGAAATCTTGCCATTTGCAACTACATGGATGGAACTGGAGGGTATTATGCTAAGTGAAATTAGTCAGTCAGACAAAGACAAATATCATATGACTTCACTCATAAGAGGACTTTAAGAGACAAAACAGATGAACATAAGGAAAGGGAAACAAAAATAATATAAAAACAGGGAGGGAGACAATACAGAAGAGACTCATAAATATGGAGAACAAACTGAGGGTTACTGGAAGGGTTGTGGGGGGGGGATGGGCTAAATGGGTAAGGGGCATTAAGGAATCTACTCCTCAAATCATTGTTTCACTAAATTAAAAAAAAAAGTAATTTAACCACTACCATCAAAAAAAATTCAAACTCAAACTAAATCTACACAGAGAATTAAACCACTATAAGCAAGTAATTAGGATTCATCATATCAAATAAAGTTTTCACCAGACTAAACCTTAATCACCTGAATAACCGCTTTTACTGGCTATTTCCTATTTCTTGCACAGCTTCTTAAATTTTGAAATCCTATGGCTGCATGTGACTTAAATGTTTTTAAGACTCATGAATGTAGGTGATGACTTATTTTTAACTCCTCTCTTCTGGGTAATTGAAACACATGGGAAATGTGTTAACTAAGAAGTCAGAATTTGAGCAAACTGAAAAGATCTCAAGAAATTGCATGAATTTCCATCTGATCATTTTAAGGCCAGAAAACACTGAAGGAAAGAAATCTGTGTGTCATCAAGATGCACAGCATTCTTTACACTGAGAGATAACGGTTTGAGTTTTACTATTTCAACACAAAAAAAGGTAACTAGCGTTCCTCAGGCTTTTGTGCAAACCACCAAGTTGCCACTCTAGGTCACCATGCTCTTCAGCATGAGAGAAGAAATCTGTTTCCAAGAAAAGCTTTAAGATAGGAGGCTGGATTCAGTTGCCATTTCCCATATTAACCAACCAACACCTATACCCCACATGTATGGATTAATTCTTTCCCAAAGTGGGTCTTTTAGTCACAGACATCCCACAGATGAATGTCAGGATGAACCAATCTTATATACTTAACAGTGATATAAGGATTTCTTGGTATATCAAATTTTAATATTACATAGAACATCAACATTTTGAAAGAGGTAAACTGTCTACATGAGACTAACATCCATACATAAACATTGCTACCAATGGCACTGTAGATCAACTAACTGCTTTCACAGAAGACTTTCTCTTTGTTCAACAGTAAATGTGCTTATCTGCATATTTATACTTTCCTTAAAATTTTTTGGGGAGTGACAGGTTTTCTTTTTTTTTTTTAATGTTTATTTTTGAGAGAGGAAGCACACATGAGAGAGCAGGGTAGGGGCAGAGAGGGGGGGAGACAGAGGATCCAAAGTGAGCTCTCTGCTGTCACTGCACCAGGCTTGAAATCGAAGCATGAGCTAATGATCTGAGCTGAAGTCAGATGCTTAACTGATTGAGCTACACAGGCACTCCAGGGGCTGGGGGGGGGGGGGGGGGGCGGCAAGGGGGGAGGGGGGTGACAGGTTTTCAAATGGAATAGAGACCTAATCAGATCAGGATGAAAGTTTTGCTCAACTTTCACAGCATGGGCTCTCAGGTAAATTCCAGTTTGTTTAATGATTCATTCAAAAATGCAATCAGCCATCTATTGAGCACATGCTATGTGGTAGGCACTGGGGATATAGGTTCAAGAAAGAGTCCTCCCCAAAGAAGCTTCTCACCACACAGGAAGGACAAGTGAGACAGGATTGTCACAAAAACTGTAGAAGCTAGAACAGAGAAAGTCATAAGGTACAGCCTAAAGTAGGGAGACATGGGAAAACACTTATTTAGGGCCCAGGGTGGGAGGGAGATAGGGGTCATGAAAACTGTTCAACAAGAGGAAAAATGCTTGAGCATCTTGAAGGATTGGCTGGAATTTGACAAGGAGACATGACCAAAAGGAGATGGAGGGGCACGTGGGTAGAGCAGACAGCATGTGCATATTCACAGAGGCAAAAACAGCACAGCATGTTCAACCAACAGTTGAGCTGTCACTAGATTTAAACATAGAACAGTTGTGTCTAATTTCCTGACAATAAATAAATGATACATTGAAGCCACATTGCTGCTTCTTTCCCAGCCTCTAATATGAAAAAAAGAAAAAAGATCCCATGAATTTTCTTTGAATTTCACAGGATCATCCAAAACACATTCTAGTGGAAAGTTACAAACACAATTACAGTAGAGAGCAGACGTAATTCATAAATGACTTACAGTTGAACTTAAGTGAAGAGGAACCCCCTCCCTGCCATTTATATCTTTTCCGTCACTCTTGGATTTCAGGTTAAGCATTTCACTTAGTGTTTTACTCAGCAGCAGCAGCAGGTGGTAGAAGCCATTCCTGGAGCACAGTGTGGAGGTTAAAACCTTTGAATCCTGCCTTTGTTTCTCAGTAGCTATGTGACTCTTGGTAAGTTACTTACCTTCTTGAGTCTGAATTTCTTTGTGTATAAGACAGGTGTCATACAAGCACATGTCTCAATCGGATAATCGGATAATTGAGATTATATGTAAAGAGCTTTGCAGAGAGTATGGCATGTAGTAGGAGCTCAATAAATAATTTAAAAGTCAGAACAAAAAAATACAATGTTGGTCTATAAGTGCAAGCAAAACTAGGAGTTTATGAAATTGTCCAAATAATCGATCATGTTAATTCTTGAGAAATAACTAGCTATTTTAGATATGAAATAATAATGTGGGTTTCAGATGCAGATAGTTTGAGGTTTGATTTTTCTGGCAAAGTAAGCCATTTCTCATCCCATAAGTGTATAGAAGCAACCTAAACTTCTGTTCTCACTAAGCTCCCTAAACTTCTTGGACTTGGGTTATTGGGTTTCAGTCTATAGTTGCAAGTTGCTTATATTATTTATTATAAATAAGCGAGTGAACTAAAAGCACCTATACACCACAGAAGGGGATACTGGATATCTGAGAAGCTGAAAAGCTCATAAAGAGCATGGTATACTTACTACTTAGAAGCCCACATAAGCAGTTTTCACCAATATCTTGATTGATTAGCATTGTGGATCGGCAGACTCAACAGCTGATAGGAAAGCACAGTGTTTTTCAACCCTGGCTGCATATTAAAATCACCTGGGGATGCTTTCACACTCCCTTGTGTTTTCTGGTTAAATGGGTCTTAGTAGCAGCCTTGGCATCTGTATTTTAAAAATTCCTCACGTGATTCAAATGTGCATACA
This sequence comes from Felis catus, assembly GCF_018350175.1. NCBI lineage: Eukaryota > Metazoa > Chordata > Mammalia > Carnivora > Felidae > Felis > Felis catus. Next base: position 113,238,414 of record NC_058372.1, on the reverse strand, counting down.
GGATTGAAAACCACTAGTGTGGCATAATGCCCACTTATAATTTGGAAAACGAGAGAGAGAAAAAAAAAATACTGGTTATATGTAGGGCACTTGAGATGGTCACATTCTGATTTTTGTTTCTGTTAATAATTTTGCAAGGGGAAAATTATCTCTCTGCCATTAAGTGTCTTTTGTTTAATTCAAAGTAACTATAATGTTGACTGAGTGCTTGCTATGTATTGTGTACATTGTGCTAATAACTGTCAGGAATATTTTTTAAAAGTCAGTGACAGTTGTTGGCAGAGGGAATAATCTGATTAGGGAGACAGTATTTACACACAAAACCATAATTAGTGATAACTACAATACAATAATATCAACAACAAAATGGGCAGGAAAAAATGGGCACAGTGGTCGAATCCTGGGGATTCGCAGAGAAGCGAATGTTCCCAGAGAAGCTGGGAACAACTGAGACAGGTCTTAAAGTAGTAAAATTTGTAAAAGCAGGAAAGGAAAAGGAATTTCAGCATTTCTTTTCGCGGATGTGTGCTGGGAAGAATCCAGTTTTCAACTCATCTTACTAGCTGGGCCTATTTATCATCACCTAGTTTAAAAGCATGCCCATCCTGTCCCTGACTTCGGAGGAGACTCTCCTTTCTTCATAATTTGGTGCTTGTATAGGATATGAACACACACCATGATAAAATGATAGCCGTAGCCTCTTTCTACAAAGGAAAGTCTCTGAGATCAACTTACAGGGAAAAACAAAACCAAAAACAATGAAGCAATCCTGTAAAAATGAGACATTTTTAAACTCCTAAATTTATTTCATTTTCAATCATTGCCCAAATGGGTTTCCTGATATTTTCTTTTCTTAGCTAATGTTCTTTCGTTTATCATTTGTCTTCATTCTACACTCTTGGTCCCTGGATTTGGTTGTGCCCTCTCTTTAACATGTTGTCAGTATGTACTTTAAAGTAGATTTTAATATTGGTTGAAGATTTTTCTTCTTTAATTTGTGGTCAGGAAATGATCTGCTCTTTGTTTCAGGTTGTTTAATGTTTTCCAATATAATATTCCTTCTTGTATCCCAGTGGGTTCATTTACAAAACATTTAATGTCATTTGTGTCTTTGAAGAACAGTGTATTCGGTTAGAACAAAAGTGAGTTCCTGCATAGAACTTGTGACAGTTTATAATTGGTAAACTACTAACTTGACTAGGTTTGTGAACCAATAAACAGTAGGAAACTTTTGGATGTTTACTCTTTTCCTTTTATTCATTAATTTATTCCTTCAGCAAATGTTTATGGAAACATGCTCTCTGTGTCAGGCACCAGGCTAGGCACAAATAAGTCTCAACTCCTGTCTCCAAGTAATTTATAACTCTTTGGGGAGTATAGAGGAGACAGAAAAATAAAGAGAACTAAAATACAATGTGAATAATGTCATGACAAAGGTAAGCACAGGGAGCTATGGCAAGCCCAGAGGGAGAGTAGTCCCAATCCCAAGTGGTGCCTCTACTATGGTAAAATCAAAGGGTTTAACTGCACAAATAAGAGACAAAAGGTCTCTGAAGGCAGAAGAAGAAGTTTATACAAAGGCCTAAAGCCAAGAGATTTCATGAAGATAGTGTATGGAAGAAGTAACTTAAGATAGGACCGAAGAGATGAACAAGAATTAAGTCTGGAAGATCTAGAATGTGGTCCCCAATAGTATGAACTTACCCATATACACAACATGGAATCACTGAAGCACTTTAAGTAAGAGATGCAGGATCTGGCTTAACATGGCTGTGATTTGGAAAACAGCGAGGACAGGGAGAATAGATGAAGTAGACTCAGTAATCTGAGTAAGAAACAGTGAGACTATAGCTCATAGTCATAGAGATTCATATGTTAACAAAGGGATGAACTTGAGAGTCAGTTGGAGGTAGAACTGACAGACACATGGAATGCTTTGATGAGGATGGAGAAAAGGCAGTGAAGGATGGCATCCAGGTTTCCAGCTTTAGCAACTACGTGGATGTGATGCCACTAACCAAACATTCCTCTCCTACACTCATTTGTGGCTCAAGTCGTTTTTGCCCAGAACTAAGTTAAATAAAAATGCTTAAGTAATAATGGGGAATTTAACTAATTCATTCACAATTCAAGAATAAAGTGGCAAAATTTCATTTGTGGTTATATTTGTATGATGTCTGAATTGAGCACTTCTTAATTTAAACCTGTCACTTTTAAGTCAGCACAGAAATTAGTGACTAGAAAATGTACCCTTTTACGATGGGCACTAAGGAGGACCCTTGTTATGATGAGCACCGGGCGTTGTATGTAAGTGATGAATCACTGAATTCTACTCCTGAAACCAACATTGCATTGTATGTTAACTAACTAGAATTTAAATAAAATTTTGAAAGAAGAGGAAAATGTACCATTTTGAAGTAAGTAATCTAAGGATATTTTCCTACAATTATAGACCTCTGATATCACTTCTCATCCATTTGTTCAACCTCTGAGTCAACAGGCAGACAACACGCAGACATCACCTTGAACACAGCCATGATGTAAACTGACTGAAGAATTCCACTGTATCAAGGATTGGCCTATTGTAACATACTGATGCCGTAGGCCTTCATGAGTACATGATACGCTGAGGCATATTGAAAGTCACAGGGAACAGCTTTTCTCATATCAAATATGTTATGCTACTTCACATATCAAACGTTAGAAAAATAGAAGGTAAAGGAATTTGAAATGGCAAGAGACCAAAGAAAAATGGTAAAGGTCCTAGCCTTCTTATGAAATAAGAATGGGTAACTATCCATTTCATGAATAACTAAGAAGTCTAGAACATTTCCTGACCATATGTTAACTGGTGTTCTATATCAGGAATGTGTAAGCTAGTGAAAAACACATTTAACCAATGATGAAAGGTTGCTGAAAATTCAGAAGAGGCAGGTACAGAGTACTATGGAAGTAAACAGCAGAGGACTTCACTTAAGGGATCAAATCTAGTGCAAAGGGTCATAGAAATATCCCAGAGCAAAAGATGTTTATACTTAGACCTAGGTCAACTGGGGTCAGGGAAAAGGGAGAGTGCTCCAGGAAGAAGGAAGGGTTAGAAACCACTGTTGATAAACTCAGTAATGGTGCCTTGGATTGCCTAATCAAGAGTAATGATGAATGGGATATCAGTTTGTCAAGGCCTGAAAGCACATCAGAAAAGCAAAGCTCCGAAAGAAGCTGAGGCTTCCAAAAGGAATGCTCAGCAAAAATCATGGTTAAAAACAAGAAGTGGTTAGGGGCACCTGGGTGGCTCCGTCGGTTAAACATCCAACTCTTGATATCAGCTCAGGTCATGATCTCATGGTTAGTAAGACTGAGCCACTGTCAGGCTCTGAGCTGACAGTGCAGAGCGTACCTGGGATTCTCTCTCTCCCTCTCTCTTTGCCCCTCTCCCACTCGTCATGCATGTGTGCACACTCTCTCTCTCTTAAAATAAATAAACTTTAAAAATGAAACAAGAAGTCATTAAAGGAAAGTGATATCAAAGGATTAGGGTGAATCCTTGCACCTGCTTCTGCATTATCTGTTGAAAGCAGTGATCTTAACATTGAAAACTGGAAAATAATTTAAATAAGAGTATATGAAATTCTAAAATGTGAAAACTAAAATGAAATAAGCATCTCATGGTGCCTTTCTAGAACAATGAGAAACCTGCTATAAAGTAGATCAAAAATGACAACAGTTCAAGAATTTTGGAGAATAGACAACACGTTTAAAGACTTATTTTCCAAATGAATGACAAATTATAAAAAGTGAACATGATAATGATTTAAAGCAAGATTCTACAGGGTGGCAACCAAGTCTTCAAATAAAAGAAGACCTAAGGAATGGTTAATTGATATTACATTATCACATGTATATTACATACACAATTGATATTAAATTACAATATATAATTGAAATTGCCATAAAATACACAACATATTGATTATATATTACAATACATTACACCACAATAACATTGTCTGTATTAACCAGGGTTCAGAGGAACGGAAGCAGTAGGATATATATATCCAGAATCACCTCTAAGTAGGGCTGTGGAGACGCAGCTGTCTATTTTCCGTGGTATCAGCATCATATGCAGAACCTTCTGTAAAATAGGCTCAAGATTTTTCTTCCTTGTCCATTTGGTTGCAAGGAACTCCACTGGAGGTCATAGGACTGAATCAAGAGTGAGGAGGCAATGCAACAGGAGTCAACTGTGGAAGAGTCTGAACCACCTGCTACAGCAACTTACAGATACCTTCTCGACCTGCCCAAATGTCTTATATATCATCTCCACTTGATGATAGATCATGCTGTACACACCCAACCTTGTGGCTAAGTGGGTCAAACAACATCCGATTCACGAGAGGAAGCTCAAGTCACACAGTCACTAGTAGACTGCCCATCTTTCATCCCTAGGGACACCATCCATGATCAAAAGCCACCACCAGAGATCTCTGTAGTTACTTAGTGTCCCATGGCACTCCATCTCTACATGGTGCAGTAGTAAGCCAGAAGCTGTTTTCAGAAGAATAATTACTTGCAGAGGAAGGTATAGATTTGCAACCTAGAGATCTACTTGCCAGAAGCTCCATGCAGCATCCCTATTTGCTATGCACACAGTGTCACTGAATCTGCTGGAGCATAAGGGCAAGGTAGTAGAGCAGCAGGCACTACAGCTGGGATTGCTTGGGTCTTCTCTTCCTCTGGTTAACATTCAAAACTGGCTGCATTATGGGGTTAATTCTGCATGTAGCTAGAAGCAACATATTCAAATGTGGTACACATGAAATTGAAAAAAGTTTTTAAGCCTTCACACCAATCACCGTACCTCTTTTTCCATGGGAGATGATGCAAGGTGCAGGAACTTGTCTTTCACCTTACTCCGGACCATTGAACTCCTTGAAACTGCACTGATGTGGTGGGACTGAATTTCTGTGCACTGAATTTCTGTGGGACTTATGTCCTGCTCTCTTGTTTACATATTTCTTAGTAAGGCATATGATTTGCTACCTCCTGCTTATCAGATCCAATCAAGATAATATTATGGAGAGGACCGGTGTGATGTTTTGGACAATGTCACAACAATCAATTTCTCTTCAAACTACATTAGAGAAGAGAACAGAATTGGTGTGAAGGTCTTGTTGTCTATGTGTGAATAACTGTCGGCTTTGCCAGACAAAAGCAAACTGCTTCTGACAGTCTTTGCATATTGGTCTGGAGTAAAAGGGAATATTCAGGTCAGTAGCTGGATTTCAAGTTCCAGGGCCTTTTATGATTTGGTCCAGGAAAAATACCACATTTGTGAGGGCAGCTGCAATTGCAGTTACCACCTGTTTGATTCAGTCATTCTCCAAGATCCAGTCAATGTCTTCACAGAATGATCATGTCAGTTCAATGGGCACGTGATAGGTATCATTCTGCACCATTCGAGTCTTTGACAATGGCACTAACCTCTGCAATTTCTATCAGGGATGTGATATTGCTTTTGGTTTACCACATGTGTAGGGATGGGAAGCTCCAGGAGTTTCAGTTTTGTTCCTTCTCCCATAATGGCCCTTACTCCATGGGTCGGAGAGCCAATGTGCAGTTCCTGACTACTGGCTACTATAGATTCAGGAACTAGGAAAATAACCACAGCATAGTTCAATTGACCAAATGGGCTCACCGTAAACTAAACTTGGGCTCAGACTTCATCTGTCTCCTGGCCACTAAAAATTCCCATTTTAACTGGTGGGCTACAGTGAATAGTTTAGGTCACCAGAATTAACATAATTCAAACCCAGTGTCTAGTAATTCCAAAACGATCTAGGTATTTCCTTTTCCACAGTGCACATTCTATCAAATGGCTTCCAGTTCCTTTTAGAAAAGACTAGCAGGAAGATTTATGGTATTTACTTGAGGCAATAGTGGTTTTTTTCCTAAAGGGGATCCGGCCTTTCCTTCAGTCCAGAGGCTCTCCCTCTGTGAATTGGCTTGGGTCAGGAGACTCGGTAAATGTACCTTACCCTCCATTGTGGCAATTCAAGTCATGTTTTTGGCCACCAGAACTAGAGTTTTTCTATGTTATATATCAAACAATGCTCTAGTAGACTTCCCATCTATTTCATCCCTAGGGACACCATCCATAATCAATAGCCACCACCAGAGATCTCTGCAGCCCAATGCACTCTGATGATTACTATGCCCCTGTTGCTCTCTACAGAAACTTAGAACCTCAGTAAAAAGCAAAAAAACAGCAGACGCACACACACACACACACACACACACACACACACACACACACACACAAAATAATATCACGGCGGGGGGGGGGGGGATGGAATTTACCTATCTTGTCCTGGGATTTTCACGGTAAAAATGATTCTCTCTGGAGAAATTATAGCATAAGCCTACCTCATTCAGGTTTGAGGTTCTGATTTATTCTACCTTTATGGTCCAGGGACTCCCCCTGTTGAGAAATTAACAAGCAACTACACCTTTCTAAGGTCCTAGTTTGCTCACCTGAAGATACACATAATAATATTCACCTCTCTCAAAGGGTTATTTGACAACACATAAAAGGACATTGCATAACACAGAGCACATATCAGCTGTCACTAGTATTTTAGGACAGAAGACTGTTACACACCACTTCTGCAGGCTAACGTGCACCTCAGCCACCACACACTGTCCAGAGAAGCAGGACAAGAGCACACGAACTTCAAAACGTCCCAAGGTCAGTTTCTGCCACTTGACTTCTCTGAAGCAGCTGTTCTCCCTCAAGTTGACTGAAGTCATGTACCTTTGGCTCCTCCACTGGGGCTACGTGCACACCCTTGATGCTGGCTGAGCTTGTCTTCAAAGCAGCTTGACTCTCTAACCTTAAGTCAACTTAGCGATCCAGGGCCTATGACAAATGCACGGTATGGACAATGTTACGGCAGAGGAGCCTCTTGATTTATTGTGCCTGATGAAATCGAAACCTCCTCACATCATGGGAATTAGTGATGGAATTTTGAAAAGAATAACAAAATGAAATCAGGAACAGAAGAAAAAAATGCCCCGGTCCAACTCAAAAAAAAAAAAAAACAACAAAAAACTTTCTAATAAAAAATGCAAACCAGATGCAGTTAGAGATGACTGATAATTAAGGATGATAAATGACTAATGTTTTCTATTGAATTATCCATTGCACACTATTGTTTCTACATGAGGGAACAATTTACATATGGCTGCTGGGCTATCTTTTTACCTAAATTTGATTTCACAGGCAATTCTCACAATCCCAAAGTGCTCTCTTCATCACTGAGTCCTGTACTTCCCTCAGGAAAGTGACTATCTTACCTTTTGGAGATCTCTTTTGTAAGAATAAGAAAGGATGGGATACATTATGGATAGACATTCTTTCCAATGAGCATAACACTTATGCAATAAAACCACAAAGTAGAACACAAACATTGTTTCCTCAGTGGGAACAACACATTAGCGCAGAGCTACCCATATTCCCACACCAGTCTATCTTGGGACTAAGGGTGTGTGTTTTTAAAGCACATGTAAGGGGTGAGGGGCACAATCAGTGATTAAACTTTCTTAAATCCCAGAACAATCACTCACTCTCGCCATCATTTATCATGACTGCAGCCTGTTTTCTGAGCTCCTAGAGAGATTTAGTCTATACAACATTAACATACTATTAATGGGATACTGCTTTGTACTAGCAACCACTGTTTCATCTGTGCTAGTATCATCTTACCAACTACAGTGTGAACAAGGTAGGGACATGCTCTGTTGCTGCCATTCTCTTAATACCATGTGAGCACGAAGAGTATCCTCAACAGATACTCAGTAATTACTTGACAAAGGATATTTACTCCTTTATTAGGATTACACTGATATTCTTTTTTTTTTTTAACTTTTATTTATTTTGAAAGAGAGAAAGAGCATGAGCAGGGGAGGGGCAGAGAGAGAGGAAGAGAGAGAGAGAATCCCAAGCAGGCTCCACACTGTCAGCACAGAGCCTGATGCAGGGCTCAAACTCACAAACCATGATATCATGACATGAGCCAAAATCAGTCGCTTAACTGACTGAGCCACTCAAGGTGCCCCAGGATTACACTGGTATTCAACTGAAACAACTAGCTTCAGCTCAGACTTGGTTTATGTCAACATCAGGATTTTTTAGACATGAGGTGATTGCGTTAATCACAGAAGGAGGGTCTTAATGAAGGACAGGCTAATAGTCAAATGATCAACCTCCTTCCAATCCTAGAGAATCCTACTTAAAGCTTAACATTAGCTTTTCCCAGCCAAAGTTGCTATATATCAATTACTGTCATTTGCAGTTGTCAACTGTGTTGTTATATCTTTGGTCTAATGCAGGGAAGAAAATAATGTTTTTATAGGTTGAAGGAAAATGAGCCCCAATCCGGGAAAAAAGTAAATATCTTCTAAGAGGAAACTTGATTGCTCCCACCCACCTCTCCAGGACCAGTAACATTTTCTATCTAGTCAGTAAGAGGATCGGGGTTTAATATACCTTATTACCTGAGGATATTCTATGGGGAGGGATTTAGGGGATTTTTCATGTGGATTCTGATTCAGTTCATTTAATTATCATGGACAATAAAGCTTTCTTTACATTTGCTGCCTTGTTTATAAAAGAGGAGGAACTCTGCTTTCCAGATAGATGTTTCTAGCAAACTTTGACAGAATCAGATGAAAAGGAAAGTGATTTGTTGGGAGTCCCTTATCTCATTTTGGATGTCCACATGTCCCATTTGATTTCCTAATCACACTCTTCAAAGCCCAGATGTTGCACATCTGGAACAGAGCAGGGTGGACACTGTGTTGGTGACAGTGTTAAAGAAGACACCCTTCAGTTCCACGTCAGACAGCTAAATGCTCTGTTAGTTTTAAATTTTAAAAATTGGCCCCATATGCTCAATTTCTTTTGGCTCCTGATATAGAGCACTACATAAAGGCAAATAATTAATCAGCCTATGGGGAAGAAAGTAAGCAAATATGTGATTTAGATACTGAAGTTACAACAGTTTGGATCACCAGAAAGTTGCTGTGTATCTTTTTTTTCAGAAGTGTTGGGTTAAATAGGACAATTAGGCCAAAGCCCTCCACAAACTCTGCAAAGGGATCTATACCCTTGAAGTGCCATGGCCACCGAAAACATTGCTCAGATTTATTTCAGATATTTGCAAAACCTTCTAGTGACAAATAATCTGAGTTTTGTTGAGATGATAAGGAATGAAGATGTGTTTCTCCTTTACTATTCTTGAAGCAGATTTAAATATTTGACTTGTTATGAGTGGAAATGATTAACTGGCAAAATTAAATCCATTGTTACTCAGATAGTAACCAGCCAACTGGTAATTATAAAAACTACTAATGGTTGAACTAGGATTAGAAGAAATGCATATAGGACAATTAGTCACTTCTTACTTATATGGTATCTATTTTTAAAAAAGTAACAATTCTTCAATGTTAATGTGAAGGTTACAATTATTAGTACTTTCTTAGGTAACTTCTAGTTATTTGGGTTAAAAGGTAACAGCTAGTTATTTGGGTGTAAGGATGCTGTTTTGAAGTTTGGCCATTATTTGGGTTTAAAGACAAAGGGGTATAAAGATGCAGGCTCTTCTCTCTTAGCTGCAAGTTACAGAAGCACAACTCATCCTAGCTCAGACTAAGGGAATACATGGCTTACATGACTAGGAAAGTCAAGGCACGAACTGGCACCGTTTGTTCCAGGCGTTCAATCAAGGGCATCCAAATTCTGTTTTCTGTTGGCTTTAAAGTATCTTTTTTTTTTTTTTTTTGGCTTCATTTTCAAGCAGACACGTCCACTGGTGGTACTATACTGGCACAGCTATTGACATTATAGGCATACATAGCCCTTAAAGCTAGGGAGATCTGAAGGAAGGGCTCTCCTGTGTCACGGCCATCTCTGCTTGGCCAGGCTTGGGTGCATGCCCAACTCTAGAAGAAAAGGAAAGGTCAAGCCAAAACTGTATGAACCGAAATTGGGAGACAGATGGTTCTCATGAGCAAATGTGGTTCTGCTACCAGAGGAAATAGTACATATCCACTACATATGTCCTCTTGTCCTCAGTTTCTCCCCACCCTATCAACTTTGGTAGCACACTAAGCAGGCAGAAAAAGGGGGTGGATGAGATGTCATCTCCTAGGAGACTGTGGCAGAAGCAGTTAATGCTTGCCAGCCATCCACATGTTCATATACATGCCTCAGCCTCTCCTCTTGGGCCCTGTGATTAGATTTGGCCAACAGACTGAGCCACAGTGACATGTGTCACTTCTAGACCAAGACAAGGGCCATGTGCTTTCTCCATCTTCCTCCTCCTTTGCAACAGTGACCTTGGTGATTCTGTGGTTCAAGTGGGATGACTGGCTACTAGATGGAAGAGGACTCTCCAGCCCAAACTGGATTCCATGCAAGCAAGAAACCAACTCTATTACGTTAAGTCACTGAGACTTGGGGAGTTACCTGTTGGAACTGCTAGAGGTAATTACCCTACAAATACATCACTATTTCTCAGCATCTCTGTGGAGATAAGTAGTGGTTAAATAAAGTCTTATGGATCTCACATAGTCATTTACTCTCTGACTTCTTTAACATGGAAATTTGAAAGTTTCTTTTAAATAGAGACTGAGAAGCAGCGTTTCAAGGTTGTCCTGCCTTGTGTCTCCATGATTAATTTGTTGACAGTAAGTGCTTTCTTTATACAGAGAACATAATTGGCATTTCAGACTTACTTTAAGAAGCTTGATTCCCTAAATAGGATATTCTGTTTGCATTAAAATGATTTTTTGAAAAAGTTTTTGAATTTTTTGAATTTTTCTAAAGTGTACTATTCGGGGCGTCTGGGTGGCTCAGTCAGTTAAGCGTCCGACTTCAGCTCAGGTCATGATCTCGCGGTCCATGGGTTTGAGCCCCACATCGGGCTCTGTGCTGACAGCTCAGAGCCTGGAGCCTGTTTCAGATTCTGTGTCTCGCTCTTTCTCTGACCCTCCCCTGTTCATGCTTTCTCTCTGTCTCAAAAATAAATAAATGTTAAAAAAAAATTCTTTTAAAGTGTACTATTCCTTTATCAGCCATTACTTTTTTTTCTAGTTAAGATTTTTTTTTTAATTTTTAAAGAATATTTATTTATTTTTGAGAGATAGAGAGAGACAGAGCATGAGCAGGGGAGGGGCAGAGAGAGAAGGAGACACAGAATCTGAAGCAGGCTCCAGGCTCCAAGCTGTCAGCACAGAGCCGGTCGCGGGGCTCGAACCCACGAACCGTGAGATCATAACCTGAGCCAAAGTCGGACACTTAACAGACTGAGCCACCCAGCGCCCCTCTAGTTAAGAAATTTTTGATGATGGAACATTCCCATGAAGATCAATTATTTTTATATACTTAAATAAATGAAGAAATGGATTGAATGAATACCAATCTATGGATTTTTTCTGGCAGGCAGTCTTGAAAATAATTCTTTAAATATTTGTTCTTTGCTTTTGCTTCTTTCTCTAAAGTCTGGCTCAGGTGAGATCTGGTTAATTAAAGATTATACCTAATAAAGTTCCTACTTATCTATGTTTCATTGTAATATGAAACTGAGAAGTTGTCATTTTGGATGAATCTTCTCTCTGATTGAGGAAAGAATATGTAAAAAATTAATTCTTAAAAAAAAATCAATGAAAGACATTTTACACTGTAAAAAAAAAAAAAAAAAAAAAAACAGACATTGTCCCAGGGGCCTGACAGCAAAAAAATTAAGTGATAACTCCTGGACCCTAGTGTCTTTTTTCTCCACTTCTGCAAATTTCTTTTAGCTATAGGTAGTATTCAAAATACTTTAGCTTATATATTCCCATCCCTATCCCCAACCCAGAAGTCTACTTTGATGAGGAAAATCTAGATACCACTTATCCATTCAATAAATAGTATATTCCTATAATATAGAATGAAACTCATGCCCTGTGTTTAAGGAGCATGTGGTCCAATGGAGCATATGCTAATGGACATTTACGGTGTAATAAGGACTAAGTGCAATGTAAGCCGTAAGCACAGGAGCTCCCACAGCAAGAGCCTAGAGAAGGAGGAGAAGACAGCTCAGTTTCACGAAATGAGTACCAGGCAAGTTACATTTCCAAAGTGGTTTATGTTGTGACTTTATGATTCATATACCCATTTGAAATGGATAACAAGAGTGGGTGACTAATAATGTCTTATTAGAGGATTGCATTTATTAACTAAAGAGATAAACTAATTTGCCCTGACATTTAAAAATAAAAAAGTGAAATTATCAGGGGGCACCTGGGTGGCTCAGTCAGTTGGGCATCTGACTGCGGCTCAGGCCATGATCTCACAGTTTGTGAGTTTGAGCCCCGCATTGGGCTCTTCACTTACAACACAGCGCCTACTTGGGATTCTCTCTTTCCCTCTTTCTCTGCCCCTCCCCTACGTGCACTCTTGCTCTCAAAATAAATAAACTTTTTTTAAAAAGAGAAATTAACAGTATGCATTTGGTGTGTTGAATCTAGTGATTCAGATTGCATTTTAAGAAAGAATAGCTTCAATCTCTCATTGGAGTCTTCATCAGGAGAATGGAACAGAGTGCTCTGGGAGAGCACTGTTCTCCTGTGCTCGGAGTAGGCAAAGCTCCCTCTGAGTTACTAATCAACTGGGGTCACAATGTCTCTGCTATGATACAAAACTGCTTTTTCAACTATATTCAGACCCAGTCATCAATGGCTACTGGGAAAATCCTTCCAAAATGACTTGGGGACAGAAGTTACTCCTAAAAATCCTATCAAAGGAATACTAATACTCTTCATGTAGGATCTCCCATGATCTGAGCACCAAATGCTCTATCAGTACATTCAACATTTATAAAGATTGAGAAGGACAAATAATTTGTCCTCCAATTCTGTGTAAATCCTAAAGCACATATAAAATGTATAAAATTGTGATTACTTCTATTTATTCAAAAGACACTATTTAATTTATGACTTCTTGGCACCAACTGTAAATTTAAAATTAAATGTTTCAGGGGCGCCTGGGTGACTCAGTCAGTTAAGTGTCCGACTTGAGCTCAGGTCACGATCTCATGGCTCGTGGGTTCTAGACCCACATCCAGCTCTGTGCTGACAGCTCAGAGCCTGGAGCCTGCTTTGGATTCTGTGTCTCCCTCTCTCTCTGCCCCTCCTCCTCTCGTGCTCTGTGTCTCTCTCTCTCTCAAAAATAAATAAACATTAAAAAAATCTTCTCAATTAAATGTTTCATATTTTGACTTGCTATTCGATTTCTTGATTTCTTATTTTGGCCATTGTGCAGTAGTGTGTTGTTTAATATTTACATATTAAATATTTAATATTTTTAAAAAGTATTAAATGTTTAATAATATTATTAATATACTACTAAAATAATAAATTTTCCAACTCAGCAAGCATTTTTTGAACATGTACTAAGTTCAAGACATTCTATTAGGCACTATGGAATATACAGGCAAGAACACAAGTATGTGACTATCAGAAATAAGAGTGTTTTCTTTTCAGAATAAGTGCTGAATATAACTACTGGGCTTCCCTGTCCTATGTTATGGCTTCTACATCTGTATGAGGATCAGACTCAGAGGGATGCTTTGCATCCTGAAGAACAGCATTAGTTCTTCTTCAGAGCTCCCCAGAAACAGAAAATCCCCACCAATGCTTCAGGCAAAGCAGATCCCACTCAAACTGGAAGGGACAAAGAAATAAATATTTTTCTTAGCTGAGATCCCAGCAGACGCTATTAGATATAACACAGTGGTTCCTAAACCTTCACTGAACTAGGTACAGGAGATTCATGGAAAAAAGACACTAAATAGTGCTCACGTCACATAGCTGGCTAGCACTGAGCTGGGGCTGCAAGTCAGACTCGAATTTTGGTACATGTCCCAGCAGCAACAGCAGCATCACCTGAGAACTTGTCGGCAGTGCAAATCTCAGCGCCATCAAGACCTACTAAGTCAGAAAGTCTGGCCCAGGGCCCCACAATCTGAGCTGATACATGCTGAGGTTTGAGGAGCACTGATATGCCATGACATGGAGAACTTTAGCTAAGACGGGATTTTCCCAGCTGCAGCCATTATGTACTGAACCTGCCCCAATGCTATGGCTTAATACTGAAAGCCAATTATAGTGTGACTTCTAAGCCTATATATTTTCCCCTGACTCTTAGAAAAGCTCACTTTAGTTTCTGAGAAAAAAAAAAAAAAATTCTCCTTCACTGATCAGTATGCCAGCTTTTATTCTTAGAACCAGGCCTGCATTGAATTATTTGCAAAGATCTCAAAGATCTTTAATATCCTACCAACACATGGGAAAAGAAACCACTGACAATGTGTCAATGCTTTTTTTTTTTTTTTTTTTTTTTTTGCTTTGCTTTTCTGTGATTGAGTAACTGAAAACAATTCATAGCTTTTGCAATCCTGAGCTCTGTAGACTCACAGGAGATCTACTAAAAATGTCATAAACTCAAAGCAATTTGGTACAGGAAAATAAAAATTCAAGCTATCACACGAATACCAATGGCCCATTCGGTTTATGATTAAAACATGACGTGTACTTTCATTATTTTTACAGCTAATTAGAAAGATTTATCAGCAACCAAAAGAAGCCAGAGGAAACAGCACTGCACACTGTGATTAATGATAACCAGTCCCTACTTAGAGTGGAAAACTACTACACTCCAAACACTCATGGCTGGCAATGAGAATGACTGTAGCGGCTGAAAGCAAAGAACTGATCAGAGCTGAGGACATATTAAGGCCATAAATGATACTCATTTACCCATTTCTTCCATATATCCTTCACCAGTTCAAGTCCTGTCAACCCCACAAAGCTTTCTTCACTGGCATTTTATTTCCTTCTCTTACAACCCAAATTACTGTGGCCTGTGCGGTACGGGTAGGGCTGAATTATCAAAGTGGTGGAAGCCGGGCCAGCTTGGCCTTTCCACTTAGATGGGTGGCACTGGGCAAGATCTTAGTCTAAGCCTCGGCTTCCCTATCTGAAAAATGTGGTGAATACTACTACTAAGATCACAGAACTGTTTTAAGGATTAAATGTGACAAAAATTATAAAATGGTCAGCATGTTGTTTAAGTGAATGCTGAATGAGTGGTGCTGTTATCTTGCATTATTGTTCAAATTTGGTTTATGTGTGATGACGTCACCAACCAGAATATAAATTCCTGGAAGACAAGTACTAAGTCTATCACCTCTAGCAAAGAAGGTGGGAAGGAGAAAAGGGCAGAAGAGAAAACCATTCAAACGCTCCCACCAATTGGCCAGTTCCTAGAATTCTACCCTTAGAGCTTCATTCCTTTATTTTAGGTTTCTGACCTCATGAATCCATCTGATTTTGCAAATGTCTCTCCTTTAGGACAAATGCAAGATCTGAAAGTCATTTTTTATTCAATTTCGGACAAAGAGAACATGTGAGAGTGCCAGGTATATAAAAGGGGACAAAAAAATAAAAAGAGAGTAGGTGTCTGTGCCAAAAGGACAAGCCTCACATGCTTCCAACGTTCTCTAGACTCCAACCACTAGCAGCAAATTGGAAACCAACTTTCTCTAATTCTGAGATGGGAATCCTAGACAGAAAGCAAAGAAGTGAAAGTCCCTTCATTCTCTGATGGGAAGCACATCTCTGTCACTGTCTCCAGAGATCAGTCTCTCTTTCCTGATTAAGTTTCTTTCCAGAGAATTCAGAAAAGGAAAGGGAGTCCATGGCCACTTAATATGTCATCTGTGTGTTTGGTTTTATTTTGATTCATATGGTTCTGCTTTGTAGGACCCTCTAATTGTCCCAAATCCCCCCAAAGAGACCAATTGGGAAGTAGCTATATCTTAACTCCTCTATTTGATTCTTTAAAAATGAAGGTAATTTGGGGTGCCTGGGTGGCTCGGTCAGATAAGTGTCTGGCTTTGGCCCAGGTCACAATTTCAAGGTTCGTGAGTTCTAGCCCCACGGTGGGCTCTGTTCTGACAGCTCAGAGCCTGGAGCCTGTTTTCAGATTCTCTGTCCCTTCTCTCTCTGCCCCTACCCTGCTCATGCACTCTCTTTCAAAAATAAATAATTTTTTTTAATTAAAAAAAAAACTTAAGATAGTTCTAACAGGGCATTTTGACAGACCTTTTTGCTTCAATGAAACCAGAAAGAAACCTCCTTCATCTACAGAAACCAAAGGTATCACTATTATCAATCTCTCCCCTCATGTACACAATGATAGCCTTGATAAAACAAAAGAAAAACTGTTCTTTAGAAGTCTCCAATAACCAGAGAAGATGATGCATCTGAATGCCAGCAGGTCCTGGATGACAGGTTCTGAAACAAAGACACCCTGCTGGCAACAGCAGACGGATAGTTCCCATGATGAAACTGTTAAAAAAGGGGAGTCTGGGTAACACACAGCTTTGCAGCTTGATAGCTGTCTCCGGTTGCAGGTCTTGGACAAAGGTCCAAAGCAACGAACCCATCAAGAATACCTAGGAAAAATTCAATATTCAAGTTTTGTTGTATTATTTCAGAAGTTTGTTTCATTTAGGAAAATAAATAGGAACCAGAGAAACCCAAGTGATTATAGCTTTGGGGATATTTTCAGAATTCTCTCAGAAATAGTAAAGCTAAAACAAGGCACAGTCACGCCTGGCATTTTAATGGCTGCTAACGGCTTTATCTCTATGGCGTCACAGACATGTCTGCTCAAAAGAAATTCCCTCTCTCTGATCACAAACTACCAAGCCATTGGTCTACTGCTGCTTTAGCACACTGCCTAATGTCACAATCTAGTCCCGCTGTGTGTTCACCGTACAGGTGGTTAGGGCAAAGCAAGGGAAGGAGAAATGTAACTCATGTGCATTTTCTGTGACTTGGCATTGTTTGGGGTAATAGAAACCCTTCACTTTTTCAGTCACCATGGAACCAGAATGACTGGATTTCTCCAGCTTCCAGGTATACACCTTGAAACCTTAAATTGCAATGACTCCAGTTTCTCCCTCCCCAAATCAGCAGACTCTTGTCTTTTCCAAAAATCCCCAGATATCCCCCAAGTGGTCCTGGAGCTCCCTTAGGTTAGGAACTCTGATGGCTCTCGAGCCTTGACAACTCTGCAACTGCTGTTGCAGAGATTGGTTCCTACAGAAGCCAGTACCAGACTGCTGCCGCGGCCATCAAAGCAACAGTGCACTTGAACTGGGTAGACCTAGAGTACTGTCTCTCACAAAGTGAGAAGAAATCATTCTTCTGGGATTCACTTCATAAAAATGGGGGGGGGGGGGGGGGAAGGGAGAATGAAAAACGTCTTCTGGCCAAAATTCTAGCAGACCTTTTTGTGGAACCTGACAAGGTGATTTAAAAACTTAGAGGGAGGGGTGTCTGGGTGCCCCAGTTGGTTAAGCGTCCAACTTTTGAGTTTGGCTCAGGTCACGATCTCTCAGAGCAGGGAGCTCCATGCTGGGTGTGGAGTCTGTTTAAGATTCTCCCTCTCCCTCTTCCTGCCCCACTCAAAAAAAAAAAAAAAAAAATTATAGGGAAATGCAAAGAGTTAAGAATAGCCAAGATGCGATGCGCCTGGGTGGCTCAGTCAGTTAAGCAGCCGACTTCGGCTCAGGTCATGATCTCGCGGTCCGTGAGTTCTAGCCCCGCGTCGGGCTCTGTGCTGACAGCTCGGAGCCTGGAGCCTGCTTCAGATTCTGTGTCTCCCTCTCTCTGACCCTCCCCTGTTCATGCTGTGTCTCTCCCTGTCTCAAAAATAAATAAACGTTAAAAAAAAAATTAAAAAAAAAAAAAGAATAGCAAAGATGCTTTTGAACAAAACGAAAAAGAAAAATAGGATGACTTTATTTTCTAGACATAAAATATCAAATCACGAAGTGCCTGGGTGGCTCAGTCGGTTGAGTGTCTGACTTCAGCTCAGATCATGATCTCACGATCTGTGAGTTCGAGCCCCGTGTCAGGCTCTGTGCTGACAACTCGGAGCCTGGAACCTACTTTGGATTCTTTGTCCCCCTCTCTCTCTGCCCTTCCCTAGCTCACGCTCGCTCACTCTCTCTCTCTCTCTCTCTCTCTCTCAAAAATAAACTTTAAAAAAATTAATTAACTGATTAATTAAAAATCAAATCACATTCTAAAAGTTAATGATTAAGACAGTGTGGTATTGGCACATATACAATTATGTGAACAGAATAGAATATAAAAGAAAGCCCTAAAACAGACCCATACATAAATTGTTACTTGATTTGTGGCAACAGTGGCACTGCAGAGCAGTGGGGAGTCGACGATGTTTTTGATAAACAGTGCTAGGAAAACTGGATATCCTCATGGAATAAACATTAAATTTGACCTCCCTAACTCACACCATACATTAAAATCACTTCCAAGTGGATCAGAGATCTAAATGTCAAAGGCAAGATAACAGAGTTTCTAGAAAATAATATAGGAGAGTAATTTCATGACCTGAGGCAGGAAAACATGACATTCTTTTAACCGGACACATAAAGTTCTCACCATAAAAAAAAAAAAAATGGTTTAATTTACAACAAAAATGAAAACTTCTATTTATCAGACAGTAATATTAAACAAGTCAAGAGCCACCAATTGAAGAAAGACTCAAATTCAGAATATTTTTAAGGATTCTTATGAAGCAATAAAAAAAAAAAAAAAAAGATGGACAACCCAATAGAAAAATAAAGCAGAGACTTAAAAAGACGTCACAAAGGAAGACAAATGATCCGAAAACATGGGAAGGAGTGGTCACCTATCAGGATCAGGAAAATAAAAATTATAAACAGTATGTGATGGATACACAAGTCTGGATACACTAAAAGCCACTGAATTATACGTTCTAAAGGAGTGACTTACCTAGTATGTGAATTATATATCAATACAACTGTTACTAAAAATTTTTTAACGCAACAAAATCAGTACACACCTACCAAAGTGACTAAATATTAAAGATTCTGTATTCGTGAGAATATGGAGCGATTAAAATTCTTAATCATGCCTGGTGGGGAACATAAATTAGTACCACCACTTTGGAAAGTAATCTGGCATAATCTGTTAAAGTTAAAAATATTCATGCCTATGATGTAGCAGGTCAACTCCAAGGTATAAACCTAACCAAATGCCTGTAAATGATCACCAGGAGACTTGTAAAAGAATGTTCACAGAGGCATTATTCACAAACGCCAAAAACTGTAAATATTGCAAATGTCCATCCTCAGTAGGATTGATAAACACTGTAAACTATGGTATTATGCATACTTCCAAGCACATGAACAAACTTTAGCTACATGAAACAATATAGATGAATCTTACCAAAACAAAGGAAGCTACTAAACTATCATGTTTAAAGATGCACTCTTAGGCAGTAACACTATAAGGTAAGAATGAAGTGGTTCCTGGAAGTCAGGATGTTGATTACACATGGCAGGCACCGTGGCAACAGTGTTGAGAAGGTGGTACATGGAGAGCTTCCTACTTGTGCAGGTTTCTCTTTCTTGTTTCAAGTGGCGGTTACATGTTTACTTTGTGACACTTTATTGAGCAATATATTTATGTTTTATGCATTTTGCTATCTATATTTTACAAAACAATATTTTCTTTAATTGAAAAAGTGAAGTTGTGAAGGGAGTTGCCCAGGCACCCCAACATTCCCACCATTAGGCAGTGCACTCCCGTTTTTGCCGTGCTGGTGTAGCCGACGTCCTGGCTGTCCAGGGAGAGGGCACCTGGAGCAAGCCTTACCCTGCTGCACCTTGCCCTCTGCCTGCCCTCGGGGCACGCCTGGCAATTCATCTAGGGCTTCCAGCATCTCTAGGCCAGAGAACTGAGTATCCAGACAGCAGGATTATACTACATCCACAAAGGCTCAAGCCTGGACCTATGATTCCCTCATAGGGTGAGGCTGGGGAGGGTGAGTTCTGGCCCCAGAGCACCCCTTCCTCACTCCAGCCTAGGACAGATGCCAGCCTTGATCCTGGCCTGCAAAGTACACTTCTTCCAGAGGTCCTGTTGTCGCAATCTGGCTCCCTGGAGCCATCAAACAAGGAAGGGGTTCAAATCCGAGCCCACTTCCCTCAGAGGTTCCCATTCCCATGTAAATGTCAACAGCTGTACAGGCACAGGGATCTATCTCCCCAACTCTGCCCAGCAGCCGGTAAGCTCCAGCCATCCACAATCCGAGCGCCTATCTTGGCATCTATCCCTTTATACCCGTGAGAAGCTCATGAAATAGGGACTATTATCCTCATTGTAAATAAAAGGAACAATTTCAGAGAAACAATGCAATTTGCTCATACTGTGTGGCTGAAGCAGAAGAGGAATTTCTATTATTATCTGTTGAATACGTACAGTGTGTCAGGCACCATTCTAAGCACTTTATTGATTTTATAATGCTCACAATAACTCTATAAGACAGGTACTTTGATTATTTCTATTTCACAGTTAAGAACACTGAGACACAGAGAGGACCAAGTAATTTTCTCAAGGTGTGAATGGAGGCGTCACATTAAACCAAATTTGCCCCAGCCTCAGTTTAGCCGGCAGGTGCCCAAAATTCAAGGGTGAGCTAACCAGTGTTCACTTTTGGAATCTTCAAATGTATCAGGAGAAGGGTGCTACCAGTGAATGAAGAAACACTAACAGGAAATGCTTTACACCACCTGATGGCTGGGCTCCATGTGGGCACCTCAGGCCAGTGGGACTCAGCTCTGCTCCCACCCTGCCTCCACGTTGGAACAGCCATGTAGCTTCCCCAGGTCCTTCACACTAGTCTAGCTAACAGATTCCCGTTATAATAGGTCATCTTGAGCTATTTATTAAACAATAAAAAAAAAAAGAAGCTCCTGATTCAATTACTCAGTTTTTTAGAGCTCTTTTCATGGGCACATTGTTCATGTTTTTATGCATGGGATGTTGTGGGTAGTTTCTGTCTTTGCAAAGCACCCTCCCTAACCTTTTGCTTTCTCCTTCAGTATCTTCTTCCTCCTCTAATCTAAGTGATGACTCTGCACACCTCTGCTGGTGAGAATATCAGCATGAATCTAGATGCTCCTGGACCCAAAGCCGGGGCCCCATGGCTGCCTGGGGGATCAGCCTCCACTTCTAAAGTAAAAAGCAAGTTCTGTTCTAGTATCAAGTAATTACAATGAATTATCCTTTTTAGCTACCCCTGCTCTGCACCAAAGGTACTAAACAAACATAAAACTAGGCTGTTAAACAAATGATTAAGAGACAGAACCTAAACCACCGGACCTCCTAACTTACATGATTTTTTTGGCCTGCAGAAACCATGTTTCTGACCTTGTGTTTGCTCTCAAAATAGAATTTGCACTTCACGGTTTATTGAGTATTATTATCTTGTCAGAGACTGTCACAGCTTATTAAATACACAGTTTCAAAAGATTGCTTCTAATCATTAATTGCAACTTTTATTGTATATGGAGGCAAGTTAATTCTTTCTTATGAGACTGCCTTTCCACCTGCAGAAAGCAAGTCAATTGGGAAACAAGATCTAACAGGTTCTGCCTCAGTTTCCCCCACACAAGATCAATCCAGAAGCCCACGGCTTTGAGCTACTAGAGCAGCAGTGTACTGAAGGTATTCTCATTTCCATTTTGAGAAGAGGAAGAACTAATCCTCCTGGAACTGTTCACATGTTCTGAAAAGGGGTCCAGAGAGCTCTGGTTTAATCCAGGTATCAGCTGGCACACAAGCGGATTTTCAGGTACATCAGAACCAAGGATCCCAGATTGTTGCATGCGCCCTTTCTCTCTCCACCACTTGCCCACTTTTGCTCAGGGGCTAACACCAGCACTCAGACCTCACCCCGCCTTCTCCTTCCCCTCATGCTCACGGACCACAACTTCTTCCAAAGTGTCCTCCCCAGAGGCTGCCAACATTTCTCTCTTTATAATCCACTGGCTAAAGGAGACCAGCAGTGGCATCTTCAGGAAGATTATAGCAAATAATACAGTAAACAACAGTCAGGTCATGGGATGAACTCCCTCCTCCTGGGGTTCCCCTCAGCCCACCTCCATATGTTCTGACCTGACATTCCAGCCCACTCCTACTCCTACATCTCTAACCTCTGTCCTATTCTCATGCAACATTCAAGTCCCAGACCCAGAAGGCTCCAATCCTCCCAACTTTAAAAGCTTTTGCTCAGCAATTAGCTACTTTTTCCTTGACTCAGAGTGATTTCTGATGTCATTAAGAATGGCAACTTCTGTGTAGAGACCTTTGCCCCTCAGAGCAAGGCCCACGGACCAGCAGCATCCAGCTCCACCTGGAAACATGATAGAAATACAGAATCTCAGGCCTCATCCCAGACCCATCTGCATTTTCACAAGATCCCCAGGAGACTCCTCGGCATGTTAAAATTTGAAAAGCTCTGGTCTAGAAAACAGAAAAGTCTGTTACAAGTTCAATTTATTCTTTTTTTTAAATCCCCAACTACAGAACGTTTTTACAAAATTAAACAGAATTGTTACAGAAATCTTTTCTTAATTTAAGTTCCATTGAGTTGGGTTAATAAAAAATAAAAGCTAATAAGACTTTTCCTGCATTCTCAGGGAAATATAGTACTTCTGCATAGTATAACAAGGTTGAGTCTAGATATCTAATCTTTGACATATATTCCGATATTAATTTACACACAAAGTCCACAGAGTCTCTAATATATTTTTAACTAAAAATAACCTTTTCCATTTTTCATGTTATAAAAGCAAAACATATTTTAATAGAAAAATTAAAAAAAAATATAGCTAGAATGAAAATAAAACAAATCAATAAAATAATGGGGCACCTGGATGGCTCAGTCAGTTGAGCATCCAACTCTTGATTTTAGCTCAGGTCATGATCCCAGGGTCGTGGGATTGAGCCCTGCACTAGGCTCCACACTGAGTGTGGAGACTGCTTGGGATTCTCTCTCTCTCTCTCTCTCTCTCTCTCTCTCTCTCTTTCTCTCTCTCTGTCTCTCCTCCTGCCTTCCTCTCTCTCTCTCTCCCAAAAATAAATAAATAAATAAATAAATAAATAATCAATAAATAAAAAATACAACCACGCAGAGATGACCACTGTAAGACATTAGAATACTTGCATGTGTAAGTAATATTACTATAAATAACATAAAATGTAATCACATGGTACATACCCTTTGTTTCTCTATCGTGAATACATGCGCATTAAATATCAAGCTATAATATTTTTTTAATGGCTGAAAGGTACTGTTTACTTATTTAAGACATTAAATCAACCAGTGTTGTGTCAGAATCCATTTCTACTTTTTTTTCCAATGTCACTTTAAAAATAGAGCTATATTGTTAATTATGTCCTGGGCTTGATTTAATCAATTTTTATAAGGCAGTATTATTTACTATTTGATCAGTCTCTATCGCCTTCAATCCTTTGTGTTCACTGATAAAATTAAGAGATTCATTTGTGGGAAAGATATGTGAATTTTTATACAGTTCTCTAATTAGATAAAACTAATCTGATAGATTGCTAAGTTATACATATGTTCTTTCTTGTCCTGGGGCTAATTTTCAACTTTCTTAGGCTGTACTAAGAGTACCTGAAGTCCTAAGTCCTAAGTTTAAAAACTAATAATACACTGAGGTTAAGGTCGAAGTTGCCACGGAAGTGGCAAAAGACTACGTGTATTCTGATAATGACTGATCACAGATACACACATATATAAGAAGTATAACAAGGCAAGGAAGAAAAATTATAAATAACATTTGAAAACCTTAAAATGTTTCATACCTGGCTACAGACACAATCCAGCCAATAAAACGGAGTGGAAGGTTGTGGTGATTCATAAGTGCCTTCTCTCCTCATTAAGAACAAAATTAGTTTTCCACAACATGAACCATATTTGGATTCCTTTGCTCAGCTGGGAGCTTGGGTTTGAATCAACAGAAAGGAACTCTGGCTACCTTGGGCAAATAAAAATAGACTCTATTATAAGAACATGGAAGAGCGACAGAAGAAAAAGCTAAAAGCCAGGCCTCAGGCAGGACAGCAATCCAGAAGCTCTGGGATCTAGGTAGCAATGGTCCTTGCAGCTAGTATGATAGAGTAAATGAGTTCCAGCCTCACAGTCTGAGAGCATCCCATTGCTGTGGTCACATACCGACCCCTGGTCATTGGAGAGGAGAGCACCTTGAATGACAGTCCCACTAACCTGCAAACCTCTGACAAGGAAGTTATGAAGTGAGGAGGAAGTAGGTATCTGGGCAGGTAAAACCAACAGCTGCCCACAACAGCCACTGCCTTCCAACACTGGTACAAAGAAGGACACTAACACACTTGAATGTCAGACTGAACTGGTAACAGGCATCCGTGGCTAAAAAAACTGACTGACCTTTAGTTCATTCTGAGAACTATGAAGCAGAAGAATAAAAAAGCCTGTGATTTACTGATGCACCATAAATGGATTCAAAGAAAGCAGACCATTTTAGTTTATATAAACAAATGATTAACCTTGATAACAAAAGTTTAGGAACTATGTTAATGACTTTGGTCATCTTTCTTCGCTGCCAGCCAACAATAGTTGTAACATGTGTGATATTAATGGAAGTGTGTTTTGAGTTTGAAGCTGTGCTTATCAAATTTTAATGACCATATTAATCACTTGGAGACCTTGTAAAGATGCAGATTCTGATTCTGCAGGCCTGGTGCGGGGCCTGAGACTAGGCATTTCTAACAGGTGCTGGGGTAATTCTGATGAACAGCAAACTAGCAAAAGCTTGGGGCTCCCTGCCCCCTTGTGGATCACCCGTGGCCAAGATCTCCTCTCTTCTCACTCAATCCCTCATTCGGCCATCCCGCTTCTCCCTAGCAACAAGTAACTCTAGCTTCTCTACTCAAATACTCTAGTTTCTCTCTAGTAACAAGAGGCCACTCTTTAGGCAAATTTAGAAAGATTTAGTGAGAAAGAAGATTAAAACTGCCCACTAAAATGAGCCTTGTAGATTTCATTTATACACGTGCAGTGGACTGAATGTTTGTGTCCCCCTAGAATTCCTATGTTGAAATCCTAACCCCCAGTGTTTATTAGGAGGTGGAGCCTTTGGGAGGTAGTTAGGTTATGAGGGTGGAGCCTCACTTATGGGACTATCGCCCTTGTAAAAAGAGTCCCAGAGAGTTCCTTTGCCCCTTCTGCCATGTGAGGACAACCATCTACGAATCAGGACCAGGCTCTCACCAGACACCAAGTCAGCCAGCATCTTGATCTTGAACTTCTCAGCCTCCAGAACTATAAATAATAATAATAATAATAATAATAATAATAATAATGATAATAATGATAATAATAATAATATCTGCTGTTTATAAGCTACTCAGTGTATGGTATTCTATTATAGGAGCCCAAACAGACTAAAACACCAAGTGATCCCATTTCCCTGAGCACAGAAACTACACAAATAATGCATCAGTCTTCTGATCTGAATGAAAGTAGACAAGTGGTCTGTGTTGCATTCTCAAAATGCTGCTATACTCAGAAATCTAATACACTAACTTAGCCTCAGCCCTTAAAGTGGGTCATTGTCTGTCATCAGAGTTGGGGGATCTATTTCCAGTCAAAAAAAAAAAAGGAAAACTTTGAAACGAATCTATTGTATGCCTTCTGGACAGAGCCCAGGCCTTGTCCTCGCCCCCAGCAGTGACTGGCCACATCCTGTAAGCAGGGCCAACCCAAAACCTCTGGATGCCCTGAGGTGCTGCTATCTGCACCTTGTCACAGATGCCCTGAGTGATGGAGCAAGAAGTGAATAGCCAACCTGTTCTCCTATCTCCCTTGGCCTTTCTTGCCTAAAAGGAGAGGTGGGGTCACCGCATACACCCCCTCTGGCATTTCACTTCCCTTGGTGGACGGCTTGAGCTGGAGAGCCAGCGATAAGATAAAAGTAAAACAGAAACAGCAGATGTCGGGTCCTGGGGCAGAGCCTTATTTTTAGAGCCTGTAGGTAATAGCGTAGCTAACCTTTAGGGGGAAATAATTCCTCAAATTTTTAAATTTGAGTTCTTGACCCAAGAAATTGAATAAAAATCCTGCAACCAGGTCTAGGTTGGGTCTACAGCATTCAGAAAGGAAGAAGAAAACAAAACCTGTTCAGAAGAGTAAGAGTTACAGTGCATTTGAAATAAATCCATAGGGTTTACATAATCTTTCTCTGGTTTTTGATGGTCATTTTACGATCATTTTTACTAGAATGCTCATGAGTGGAGGACTCATGAAAAGGCTACTGTCAGCACAAACCATTCCCACATACATTTCCATTGGCCATGATTTCTTTTTCCTTCCTTTCCTCCAGATAAATTTTCTGAACACTTTTAAGAGCTGTCTTTGGACATGACAATGTACAATTCCATGTCAATGGAGGCCTTTGTAGTTTTGTGAGAGGAGGATTTAATGCCACACAACCAGACACTATGGTTAGGCACTGAGAACACCAAGAGGAAAGGGCCAGAGGTCTTATTCTGGAGACACCTACAAGAGGCAAGAGCTACTGGCTACTGACAGTAGAGTAATGGTCAGAAATGCAGATCTCATCAGTCAGATGTGGATTCAAATACTACTTCTAACATTACTCACCACTAAACTGCTCAACTTGCTTATCTCTATGAATTTCCATTTCCTTATCTGTAAAGTGACTATAATTCCTAGGGCACAGAATGGTTATATAGATTAGGTAATATGTAAAAAGCATTTATCACAATGTCAGCCTATTAAATATTTAGTATATACTGTAATTATCATCATCAATAGTATAGCTCATCGAATCCCCTTATTCCCAGCCTCTGACTTCTATTCCCTAACTGCTTTTCCTACTATTTACAAGAGCTGTCGTGGCCACATAATGCCTGGTCCAAAATATATTGAGAGGATATAGATAAGCACCTTGAACAATATGATATACTCTAGGCTTACACCACCTCGGGGATCTTTCTGGGTCCAGTCTTAGAAGTGAACAGGAACTTAGAAATCTAGTAACTAGGGGCACCTGGGTGACTCAGTCAGCTAAGCATCTGACTTCGGTTCAGGTAATGATCTCACGGTTCATGCGTTCAGCCCCATTTTGGCTCTGTGTTGACAGCTCAGAGCTTGGAGCCTGCTTCAGATTCTGTGTCTCCCTCTCTGCCCCTCTCCTGCTCATGCTCTCTCTCTCTCTCTCTCTCTCTCTCTCTCTCTCTCTCTCTCCCAAAAACAAACAAACATTAAAAACAAAAAATGAAATAAATATAGTAACTAACCCAATTGGGAGTAGAGCTATTAACTGTCCCATCTTTGGACATCGACAGGGAGACAGACTAGTACGAATAGAGAGCAGAGGTGCAGGTGCAAAGAACTGACACATCCAGGAAAGTATACAAGACACAAGGCAGGCTCCTAGAGTCACAAATTCCAGCCAGCTCAGTCCTCTGCATTAGGCCTATCTTTTTGAAATATCACTGGAGTGATGGAACTGCCCAACTAAGCCACTCAATCCTTGCCCGCCCTGTAGCAAAGATGCTCTTGTAGAAACACTTTTAAAGACAACCAAGGCAATAATAAGGAGGTAATCTCTTAGGCCACTAGGTCTTGACCTAGGTTCCTTGAGTTCCACTGTTGTCAAAAACCTAAAACCATCTCACACACAGATGGTGGGTTTGACTGACTGAAGGAAATGGTGTAAATGACATATTTGCTGTGTTTTTCCTGGAGACTAATTGCTACCTGGACAGAAGGATTTTAACTATTTTAATAATTACCAAACCTATTACAAAGCTCCTGGTGTCTGTGCATTTTAAGCAACTTGTTTAACCATGCTTGTTTTGTTCATCAGTCACTGTGATTCCTCTTAGAAACCGACAAAAAAGCCACCCATCCCTTCCTGTCAGTGGAGTACTACACACTTCTCCTCTGATAGAGAAACTAATAGAATCAGTGTCTCTACCCAGACATCCCAATATAATTCACTAAAACACACTCTTAAAAGTACCTGATTTTTCCCTGATACACGGAAGATAAGTAACTTCAAACACAACCTAAGACATAAGACTTCAATTCCCAGCATCCAAAAGTCAAGATGACCATAGACACCATTATTAGATAGTTACCTGTGGAGTAACCTTTATTTCTTGCCCCAGAAGAATGAAGAAGAGTGAAAAGGGAGAGAGGAGGCAGGAAAAGCTTGCCAATTTGGATACTCCACCTGGTTTCTTGGGGCTTTGCTTAAGCTACTTTATAAAGGAAAAACAATGCTCACAAGTTTATCATTTACTGAGTCTCTGCAAATTAATAATTGTCTCTTTAAAAAGGAAGGGCCTACAAAGGGCATAAGCTTAGGATTCCTTTGCTAAATTGCACCAGAGTTCACTGACTAGAGGACATTGGTCTCTTCCACATTACTACAGGGCTCTCTATCTGGCACCACACAAGACTCAGTGGGCCAACCCAAAATTCCTATCTGCACTAGACACAGCATTTCCGGGGCTAGGTGTGGGCACACCCAAGTGAAAGCCTGCTTTATCTCTACTCCTTGCTTCCTATCTTCTCTGGATAAACAAGGGCTCCAGCCCCAGGCTATCAGGCCAGTTCCCCTTCACACTTGCACATTTAACTGCACATGAAGTCTGCATTCCTTCCCAAAGTACAACTTCCTCTGAGGTAAATGGCAAACTCTGCCTCCAGGACGATGTGGACATTAATCTTGAAGTAACAATCCTACAGCAGTCTTGTATGTTCTCCCAACTCACACATTTTTCAAAGTAGCCTTGACCATATCTTTCCTTGATTGGAAACCACTCTAAGAACCAGAAAGGAATCAAGCAGCCCAAAAAATAAGCCTCAGATGACCCCAAAGGTGGCAGATCAGCAGCTACAAAAAGAGCCACATTCTTTGCTTAGTTATGCATCTAGGAGAGGCCATCCCTTCAGGGAGGTGATGGGAGAACTCAACAGAGGATTTGAAAACTGACAAGAAATAAATCCACCTTTATCCTCCCCTATTGGGCCCAGTACCCTGTTCACATACATCTCTTCATTGGAAGCTTTGAAATCAAATGAAAGAGTTTCTCAGGCAACATCCTGCATGATTCAAGTCCTTCCCCTGACAAACATGCCTGATGGGTTTAGCTTTAGGTTTTGGGCTTTCCCTCCCCTTTGGGCACAATTTTTCCAAATGCATTATACACATCATCGCAATGGATTCTCATTCTAAGGGAGATAGCTAAGGAAACATTACTATTATTATTTTTACGTTAACAGTGAGAAATAGACACAAATGAATTAAGAGCTGTCCTGATAGGGCTGGGATAGTCCCTCTGACTCCTGGTCCTTTGTTCTTGTCATTACTCCACATGGGTGTTGCAATTATGGCTTCACATTTGGACCATCCTATGTTATCTGACATTGAGCTAAGTCATCTGTGGCAATGGTTGTCTTCGGGGCAGGGAGCTGGGCAGCTGAGGGACCCACTGAGAGGGAAAGCGGGGAGAGAAGGAAACTTTTCACTAGATATACCCTTTTGAACTGCTTTGAATCTTAAACCATGTAAATTTATTGCCTATTCACAAAATTTAAATTAAAATTTTTAAAAAGGGCTGCAGAAATTTATAGAGGAAGCATGAAAAAGATGGCTGTAGAACTTTATAGGCAGAAACACGAACATTTAAAGAAAATGGCTAAGACATGAAAAGAAATAACATGCACTAAAGGAGAAAAGTTTTCAATTCCTTTAAGATTGATTACATCCCCTCACCCTGCCTCCCCACCATTCCCAACCTTGTTAGTATGTCACCCAGAGAACAGTATATTGAAAGTGTACAGTCTTGTGGGGTTTTTTTAAGGTATCAGAGACGGGGACTCAGAATAAGTATGATTGTTTTTCATAATTTAACAAAAATTCCTTTAGCCAAAGACTATGTGTAGCTTTTCAGCCTAAGAAACACACCAGTATCATCTTTGTATCCAAGGTAGTGAGTATACATCAGGTATGCAGTAAACGTTGAAGGAGAGGAAAGCAAACAATAACAAAGGGAGAGGGTCAGAGAGGAAAGAATGACAAACAAGGGCTACAGGCATCCCATCCTTCTTTCCCTCTTGTCCTCATTATTGGTGAATTCTTTTTAAGGTCATCAGAAGATGGTGACTTAAAAAAATGCTGGATGCTCTTAAAACTTCAAGGGCATGTTGAAAGGGAAGTGCAGGGGTTCTGAGCCACTTTCCTTCAGGGAACACTCTGTGTCTCAGAAGACAGAACAATGGACCTCACTGAGAAATTCTGAAATAAGCAACAGTGTTCAAATCATGAATCATTTTTTTTTTTAATTTATGACAGATTCTTTGAGGTTGATCAGTAAAATATCCTTTATGTATATTGCTAGGGATTTCAAAATCATGACACTTCAACAGCTCATTTGTCTTGTAGTAGAGAAGCAGCTCCTGGAGACGGGGCTTGTGTTTGTCCTTGGAAATAAGGACAAACATGAGTTGGCAGCCCACCATCCTTATTTTCGTCAGCTTGCTCTTCTGCAGGCCTATACCGTCAGCACTATGTGAGGAATGAAATCAATAAAAATCGTCTCCTTCATTGCAGAAGGCCAACTGGAGACTGTTTCTTGGCTCTGGAGCAAGTATCTGTCAGTCAGGGTCAGGAAGGTTTCTGCTGCATTTATCCAGGAAATCTCTTACACAGTGTAACTGGGAACCTAAGGCGGCTTTGAGATGAGGAAACTAAGGCTCCGGGGTAGTAATACTCAGGCAGCATAAAGCATATGGCTCATCCAAGTCAGTCATTAACTGAGACCCAGAACCAAGAGAAAAAACAGACCCTAGAACAGTGGCAAAGCTATAAATCCCAGGACCCTATTCTCAAGGAAGTCAAGCACCTCAGCCACAGGGCACCATTTTGGAAGAAGCTAAAACTTCCTGAAGAGTCCTTGATGTCATCATCATAAGAGATCAAACATCATGGGGAGGGAGATCCTCCTATGATCAAGTCCAGACTCTGTAGCAAGGCACAGAAGTCTTATATGATCTGGCCCTCATTTTCTCTCCAGCTTCATTTCTTCTCTTCATCCAACACATTTAGCTGCAGGCATATGAGTTACTTGAATTGTATCTAAATTGTGCTTTTTCAGATGCTAACCCCTCTCCCCGGAACCCCTCCCTCCCTCACCACTGGACTTCATCTGGCAACTTCTACTCCTTCCTCAGGAGTCTACTTAGATGTCATCCTCTCTCAGAAGTCTTCCTTGACCCAATCCTCTCCCAACTATATGTTTTAAATGTAGCTTTTATAATTATTCAGGTATGGAAAGACCAACATAACAGAAGACAATTGCCACTAAAAAGACAGTTTGTTCCTTGAAGTTCACAAAAGTAGAGGGCATGCCTTGCGATGCACGACCACAAAGGGTTAGCTGGGAGACAGACTGGGGCAAAGAGAAAATGTGGGCAAGAGCCTTTACTGGAGTTCCCATGGGAAAGGATGGGCAAGGCCGGGGAAGTAGGTTTGGGATTGACTAGTTTGAATCATTACAGTGGGCTCTGGGGTGTAGGGTCTGTCCCTAGTTGCCTGGTACCTGTGCCTGGAGTTATTAGGACAGAGGAACAGTGGCCCAGAGTAGAATAGAAAGGAGGTGGTAGCTTTTGGACTGCTTAATTTGCATAGGAAAGGCACTCTTGCAAGCGTCCCTTTCTACCTCTAGGAATTGGCTGGTCCTAGGGGAGCAGCCTCTCCCGGGTCATCAAGGTCCCCCAAATCAAAATATCAGAAACACACGGCTAATACATACTACCACTGTTAGAAGTGGTTAAGTTCCTCTTATACTCATCCTAGGCTTACCCTCTGAAAAGACCGACCACTATTTTAACTAACTACTTACTACCTCTTTGTTAATCACCACCCCTGGCCCCTGGACTATAAGGTCACTGAGGACAGAGGCAGTGTCCTTGTCATTGTTGAGAAAGGCAATGAAGTACACAGAGATCAGTTTTACAGTATTCAAGGTCTGGCCCTTGGCTCTGACACAGTAGGTGAGATCACCTACTGCAGGGATGAGTCTCCTGGGCCACTTACCGCTGGTGGAAATGTCAGGTCGTCCCCCCAGAAGCCTTATTCATGACACATTACTTGCCCTTCATCTTTCATTAGGAACCCACTTAGCGTCATGAAAGGTCTTCTCTTTGGGTTCAAAAAAGCCAGACTGAAGGCAAAATAAGTTCTGTTGTTTTTAGGTTCTTAATCTGTTTCTCCAAAACTACGTGAAAACAAGTTACCAGAGATAAAATAAAAAAATAAATTTTTATTCATCTTAATTTATTTTGCTCCAAAAGATAAGACTGTTTGTAGAATTAAATGTCAAGGGACTTTATGACATTTCCTGGCAGAATTTCTGCGTGAGGCTTTCAACCAGTTTATTCCAAATTAGTAGGAGCTTCAGAAAAGGCTTTTGGTGGGTCCACAGCTGGAAAGAGGTTTTGTCATGAACTCTGCCAAATGTATAAGGATATATAAAAAGGGGCAGGGGGAAATTAGGATTTTTGGCTCAACATTTTTTAATAAATGAAAAAACAAACAAAACTCCCGATTTAATTAAGACTTTCCCCATATTCTGGCCTACCCTGTAATTTTTATGTCGCTGCCCAAAAGCTATTATGTAGTTACTTAAATAAGAGAAAGGAAGGGGAAGTATTTTTAATTTTAAGGGATAAGGAGAAGAGAGAAAAAACTCTGAGTTTTTCTTTTTTCCACATCCTGAGTCCAAACAGTAGTTAGCCTGGGTATTTCTTTAGCAGGTTTTCATAGAGGCAACTAACAACAGCTTGTCAGCTTCTTTAAGGCCTAAATTTACCACATAATATGCTAACTTCTACAACAAATGGAGTACATCTACCCATCCAATTCGGGCAGAAGCACATCACCCCAAAGCCAGGACTGTTCTCTAGAGCTTCAAGTAACGCAACAGAGTAACTTCACCTCATTAGTATTTTGAGTAGAAATTTTTTTGTAATAAACTTGGAATTGCCTGATTCAGTCTCATGAACGTTGGATTGTGCCAATTCTTTTTGCTAAACACATATATCATGCAGAGGGAAGAAATACGACAGAATGAACTTCAGAGCTGTGCGGTGTATCTTAAGTGGTTATTTGTCCCACATAGGAGTCTTCTGCTCCTCACATATGCCATCACTGTCCAACTTTCGTTGTTCATATTTCACAGCCTGCTGTGCACTTCTCCAGGTCTGTTCAATCAGCTCCTCATATTCAGTATGTCTAAACCCAAAAGTATCCTATTTCTGCCGTTTTCTATTCCAGTGTGTATCATGCCATCCACTGAGTCTCCCACTGGAACTCTGGACATCATCTGTTATTCCTCATCCCTGTACTCCAATCAATCACCAGGACCTGCTCATTTCACCTTCTAAATATTCTCCAATCAACCCTTCTACTGGTACTCAGTGATCTTTACATCTCTAACCTGGATGACTGCATCAACCTCCTGACTAGCATTGCAACTTCTAAGATTCTCTCTCTCCATTCCAAACCACTACCACTGAAGTGACAGTCAGACCAAGCCTGATAATACCACTTTCTCACTGAAAATCCTGAGGTAAGTCCCCGTCTTTCCTCAGTGTGGCGCAGGGGCAGGGAGAATACTGAAATCCTCCTACCACACTTTCCAGCCTTACTTTGTTGGTTCCCAGTTCACACTTCACACTTCAGTGGCTCTGAATTATATGTAGCTCCCCCACATACCACACTCTTCCTATGCCTTGGCATCAGCCAATCACCAGCAAGCAAGCCTTACAACATATATAGCAGGAAAAGTAGAGTAACACATGCAATTTGTACAGGGAACAGCAGTTACCACTAAAATAAAATAGAAATTTTGTTGTTGTTGTTTTTTTAAACGTTTTCTGAGATCTAGAAGAAAATGTAAAGAAAATTAAAGGTAATAAGAGTTGGAATTTTTATTTTCTTGCTTTAACCAGAAAGAGGAATCCTTTTGGACTAGATTGTCACAGCTCCCTCTTTGGTACTGGTTGTGAAAAACTTTCCCTGTCTGAAACTCAAGTTAGTAATTACCAGAGACAACTGGTTAAGACTTTGGTGTCTGACATAGGACAAAACACTGTACTATTCAGAGCTAACTTTGGAGCAATGTACTGAGCCTTTCTGAGAAGGCTTGGTCAAGGACTGCCAGAGAAAACATGGAACAAATATAGAGAAAATTTCCAAAGCTCAAAAATTCCAGATGTCTCTGGATGGCAGGGAGCATGGTAAGTCTATCAAATACCTTGACTATCAGCCCATGGTTGAGTGGCTTTTGCAATAAAAGGTATACCACCATTGTCATACCAGATGGTCCAAAAAGCCAAACACTTGATACAGATTACTTTGAAGGGCTAAAGTGGTAAGGCTGGAGTCAACTGATTGGACTGGAACAGCAACACCGTAACCTGAGAAAGTGTCAACAGCAGTGACGCACAACCAATAGCTTTCTCAGAGTGGGGCAAAGATCCGAAGTAATCAATCTGCCAGGAACATGCTGGACAATACCCCATGCAATGTGGTCTCCTAAACTGCAAGGCAACCAGGTCACTTTTGGCCAGGAGTCACAAGTCTGGCACCAAATGGTAGATCTGCATCAGAAATACAGTCCTTCATTTTATGTCCCATCTATAATGGTGGATGTGTTTGAGACAATGACAGATGCAGACAACAGTGATAGCCATTTGGTTGGTGCCAGCTCAACCAATAGTTTTATTCTAGTTGGGTCTCATCAGAAAATGACCCATATAGTTCTGTCAGCAGCCACAATCTGTTTCCACTATTTGTAGCTCCTAAGAAAGGTATCTTTAATCTACCAATCTCTAGTTTTCCAACTGACAGACCAAATCAAAGGTCATTAGCAGTAGCCTAAGAGTTAATAAAAATATAACAAGGCTCAGCAAGGAGGGTAGTAACCGGAACTATGAGAACAGCTTTGTGTTCTGCCCACTGACCTGGCCAACCACATCCATTTCCATTTCTGCACATCTAGCACTGAGATTAAGCGGCCTTGGCAGCCCACTGAAGACCACTGGGCTACAGCTGAGCCAATCCAATAGTGAAAGGGGTAGCAGGTGTTTGAAGGAATCTCCTAAATGCAACCTAAATTATGAATCAAAGATGACACTGGGCCAGCACCTTTGTCTCAGGCAGTGGTAGGAGAGAGAAAGTTTTCCCCAAATGTATAGCTGCCACTTTTTCACATAAATCCAAGATGCCACTGGGGCTAAGCCAGTTGCACTTCTGAAAATACCAATTATCTGATGAGCTAGGCTTGTTGGGCCCTTCTCACCTTGGTGAGAGTCTCTTTCATCTGCTCCACAATGGAAACAGGAGGTTGATGGCTAAGGTGTTTAGTTTAGACAAAAGTACAGTAGTTTGCTAATAGTTTTTACAGAAGGGGGAGGGGCACAGGAAGTGGAGATACTATCTCTGTTTTTCAATCGTGCTCCCACATCCCCAGAGACAGTCAGTACCTCCTTAGATATATAGAGATGCAAGATACCTATGGAGAATTATCTCCCCATAAGTAGAAGTTGTAGAAAAATGAAACGCAAAAAAAAAAAAACAAAACAAAAACAAAAGAGAGAGAGAGAGAGAGAGAGTGAAAGTTCTGATGTTTGTGCTGGCAGAACTCAGACTTGTGTGAGATCCTCCAGTCTGTGATTTATAAATAAATACATATTTAAGGAGCTTTCAGATTTCTAAAGCTCACCAATACTGGTTTTGACCATCTTGATCCACTTCACAAACTTATAACACATTAAATATTTGTACAGTCCATCAAAACCCAACTCAAGTACCATTTACAGTCTTCAATTCTTCACAAAATTTTCTTCACATTTTTTTTTTTAATTTGACCAACTTCATACATAAGCCCAGTTAATCTTCACTGCTGAATATTAGACAAAATAGAGTTCTTCCAGGAAGGCTTGATTAAAGGAGAGATTTCAAAGTAATAGAGGTCAAAGCAGATTCCTTTTTTAGGCAATTCAGTTTGACATCACTGCAATATTATCTTAGTAGGAACATTCAAATTCTAGGAGAAAAATATACTGAATACGTCCTAATATCGCAAGAAATAAGGCTAGCAGTTACGGAAAGTGAAGCTGGCTTATCTTAACATTCATCTGTTAAGCTCCATTTTGTTTCATGACCCAGGCTTCTTAAGAAACTGCCATGACAATTTAGCCTCCATTCCCCTAAGAGCCTGTCTTCAATGGCTCAGAAGAAAGGGATAAGAGCCAAATTCCAGGTTGGTCTCAGTTATGTCTAAATGTCAATTTGCTTATCCCACACAGTGAAACATATGAACATCCTGAGGCAGACCTCTGTTAAGGGAATAGGGTCAGGTTCCCTGGTAAGCTTTTTCACCCCAAAGGATAGACAGGAATGTGCTGTCTCTATGATTCTATGGCTAGATAGAATCACAGATATGTTTATCATTCCATTACAATTCTTTACACTCTAGACCTTATGTTCTCAAACCACTCTGTTTTAGAGAAGATCTCAATGTTTTAGTAAAGTACAAACATCATCAGTCTAGTGTTATTGTGTCCATGTGTATGTTCTGGATTAAGGCACTTTTTTTTGTTTGGATTACAAACCACATTACTTGATAAATATCTGAGAAAAATGGGAGTGGGTGAGTTGGAAATGAAAGTAAGACTTCACTTATTTTATGAATACAATCCTTCTAAGAAAAAAGATTCTTACAAGTGTTTAGTTTTCTAAATAACTTTATAATGGAGCAAAACCATGCTTTTGTAAAAGGAGCCAAGGTCCTTATTCTGGTATAATTTATTCCCTTTTGGTCAAACAGGAAAATCAACAATGAGGTCACCAATTTTCTCAGCAACACTCACCTCCATTTCCACCCCTATAGTCCATTAATGAATTTATTTATTTATGCCTTGCTTCATCAACAAAGAATTTTTTCTTTTCCTAGAAGAACCATTAACATCAGCTTAGTTCCATTGTGCTTTTTTAGGGAGACTAAAATGGTGTAGAAAGATCATTTCCCCCAAAAAGTGTCACATCCAATTTTCAACACATAAACATCATGTTTAATTCCATATTTCTTTGGATTAGCAATACCTGATAACACTTCCCGCATAGGATGTCAGTTCTTCTAACTCAGAGCAACTGAGGTCTTTGATTCAAGAGCCAGATTTGCTTCTATTGGCATCTAGATAATATAACATTAATATCTAATTTCCTGATGTTAAAAAAAAAAAAAAAGTCAACCCCCTGCCCTGCTTCTTTAACTGAATTATAATAAGAGTATCTCAAAAGTTGTTTGTAAGTCTCAAACTTTTAAAGCAAATTTTTCATCCAGTAATACAAACATATTCACTATGATGCATCTGGTAATGTTAACTCATACTCGACTTTCCCTACCATACTTGAAATAAGGTTCTTTTTAGTTATAATCACTGTTTTTAAATATGAAGGGAATCTCAAATTTTAAGACAGTTTTCTCCATAAGAAAACAGTGGTAACACTGACTTACCTCCCAGAATTTCATAGAGTCTGAAATATTTTATTGCTCAATCTTTGTATTTAAAGAATTAGTCATATGGACGTTAGAGGCAAGCTGGCCAAAACCTGGGTCACAATGGGCAGGAAGTGGCTAAGAAATTTGTAGCAAAATTTTTTTTTTTTTTTTTTAATATGCTGGCCACTCTGAGTAGACAAAGACCATCTGCTCCACTATTTCCTCCCAGCTATCACAGGAAAAAAAAAAAAAAAAAAATCCCCACCAGAGTGGAGAGGAAAGAGGTTACTTCTGATGAAACACCACCAAGGTACCCATCTGGATTTTATGGATATTTAATATATACCAGAAAAAAGTTACAGATTGTGCCATATTATAAACATTAAATAGACCAGCCGAGGGACCACCTAGGGTTCATACACAGATTACACTGCAAATTCATACTACAGGACTATCCAAAATGCAGGCACTTTTCTAGGTGACATTTATGCCGGTAAGTGCATAAGGAACACACATAAAGCAAAGCACTCCTGGAGACAATCTGATAGAACTTATGCAGAAAGGAACAAGATCCTGACGCCAGAAAATGAAGTCTCTTTTTTTGGCAGAATAAGAGGAGTTGGGACCTCTGCTCTAAAATCAAAATTGGTTGAAATTTCTACTTCTGGGCACCAACTTTAAAATAACTACACACATTTAACACTCTGAGCCGAGTGACATTTCAAGAATAGGACACTGAACATGATGATAAATATGATGAAGAATTAAAGATTAGAAGACCTCCGTTAGTAGTAATAAGAAATAATTTGAAGTTTCTTTTTTTTTTTTAATGTTGGATAATTTTCAAGGACAAAGTGACTAAAATTCATGTTGTAATTTGCCAGAACTATTTGGGCTAATTTTTGTGATAAGCAAAAAAACGGGGCAAGGCTACAATCTCATGTTGCAAATTTAGTCAGCTACCAAGTTGCAAACTCACCCTCCATATAACCTCAAAAAATTTTAAATAAGATGGTTTATAACAGAAATACTGAAAATAAATTATCCTTGAATACTTTTAGATTTTCCCCAGTGTACCACAAATCACATCCAGAAACCCAAACAAAACAATCGCTGAAATGTTTGAGATCTGCTGCTGAGATTCAGGGTAGCGGGCCAAGAAAAGGAGAGAGAACTACAAGAAACGGAGAGAGAACTAAGTGGATGCCCCCCACCAACCCCACCCCTCTGCTTGGGCAGCACTGGTCTTTTGGAGGTCCTAAGCCATGGAAATTCAAATGGGGAGTCCACAAAAGCCTGCAGTAATACTAAAGTAATAATAATAATAATAACAATAACAGCATAAATAAAAATAGGCTATGGTTAGAGGAGAGGATCAGTTTACTGCCACCCTGCTGAGGTACATTTGACCACCAAAAGCAGGAAAGCTATTAGCATCCTGAATTAATGGGTAGAGTGGTTTTCAAACAAGATATTTTCATGATGGACACACTGTAGACTCAGCAAAGTTTCTCCTTCAAGAAAAATATAGCTTCTATTTCAAAGAGCTCTGATTAGGCCTAATACCATTAGGGAACCATCAAGGATTTGTGTTGTTGTTACTGCTTTTAACTATTGGTTACTTTCTAAACCAAAAATTGTGGGTAGTTAACTTGACCAACAGTCAAGTTCTAGGAATGCAGGAGCAAGTCCAAGGTACAGACGAGCTTCAGATGTGGACAGGCCTCAAGGAGTTGGGGAGCTTTTCAGGTTGCCAGGTCTTAGCCTTTCCTCTCATCACCATTATGCTATCATTACATACTAGTCTGGAACTTATAAATAAAAATTCATTTCCTTCATCACATCCCCCTTCCCCAAAAGCACCAAATACACCACCATTTTAGGGATCCTCGGTAAACTTTATTAGTGGCACTGTAAATCAATTACAATCAGAAACCAAATTAAACGAACCTACTAAACGAATAAATTCTCAACCATGGTTAACTGCTTGTAACATATCTGGCAAGTATCTGTTTAAAAAGTCAACAGTATCAGTTCCCCTTGCAAATTAATTACCAAAAATATAACTGTTTTCAATTTCCATAATACTTGAAAGTACAAATATAAATTAAATATGGTTCCAAAGACTACATACAACAAAACAGTCTATAAAACAAAGCTAATTGTAAAAGAATTGTTCAATTTACTTTGTAGCATTTATTTCGTTATATAAAAGTATTTAAAACAGTATATGTTTTCTATATCATACATGGAAGTTCACATCCAGATGTCTTTTCTGTTAAATCCTTACTCTTTTTCCATTGTCAGAATCTTCATTTTCACTCTTGGCTACATTTCTCTTCCTTGGCAATTCTTTTTGTTACGCCACTGAAATATTTCTCACGGAAGGAATTATGACCTTGGTATGGGAGAAAGTGATCACTTAACAGATGTGAATACTGGTCCCGGTTCTGGTTGGTTGGAAAATATAAAAAACAAAGATGTCTGAGTTATTTCTTTAGTTAGCTTGAAACCAAAGCAGCCATTTACTTTAAGCAAAATCCCGCTCTCTGGTGCATGTTTGTTTTTCTTTATTATCTGAATTAGAAATACACCACCATTCTATATCTGTATCCTGCTTGGGTATCCAACAGTGTTCTCAACTGCTTCACTTTGTGTGATCTGTACAACAATCCTCTGCACAAAGAGAGCAAATACTTTCACTGGGAAAACAGAGATCCAGGGAGGGCACAGAGAACAGCCCCAGGCAACACAAGTTCAGACAACCACATACATCTTCAGATCCACAGTTCAGCCGAAACTGAAATCACCCATGACAGTAAGAATCCTCACACATGGAAGCTTCCACTCCAGAGATATTTAACAGCAGTGATTTACGTAATGTCCTACAGACAGAGAAAACTATTTGGAGGCAAAACCATATTCAGTTCATGAAGTAAACTACTTCTGGCAACTTTACCACAGTAGATGAAGATAAAAGTTAAACAAGCGATTTCCACACTCAGACTTCAGAGGCAGGTAAGGACTAGCGCTCAGACTGATGTTTGGACACTGGAAATAGAAATCTGGGTCGGAAGGTTCTATTTCAGCTTAGAAAATTGAGGGCTAATTAATCTTCCCCATTCACTAGTCATCTCAAACTGTGAAAAAAAATCTAATTAGAAATAAAATCTCTCTTCCTATGTACTGTAAAATCAGATTCCATTGCATGTAAATTGATGTGATTTTGACAACAGATATAAAGACATAATTAGAAAATATGAAGCCTAATTTTTTATCCTGGTTTCGGTATCAGAATGATATCTACAAATATATCTGGAATATAACAATCTTCATATATTTTTATATTTTTCCTTATTCCTGTATGAAGTGAGTATCTTCATCCTTTTCTTCATACCTAATATTTAATAAAGCCTAGGTGTAGCCAAAATAAAATTATGTTGGCTGATTTGTTTATTCAGAAACTATTTTGTCACAGAATTTCTTTTTAAATCACACAAAATCCAAACTATTAAACATGTCCAGATTTCCTGATTCATTAAAGAAAAGGAAAGAAAGAAGGCCTTCATTGTGGTCCCCTTCTGCCATTCTGTGCTGCAGCCTGCAGGGTTCCATTTCACGTATCCATTGGATTCTGTACGCACTCTGTTCCTAGGAATTTTGTTGGTTCATTTCTCTTGCTCTCTTTGCTGTGAGGGCTTCATTCTCTTGTGAGTGTCTTTATTATCTTTTTCATGGTCTCAGGAAGAAGGTGGGACAACCTGTATTGTCAGCCCATCGCCTTGGACTGGAACCCCTTTCCCACACTCCTGCTGTGCACACTAGCTCCCCATTTGCTGGGTATTTCAGCAAGCTCTGAAGGGGATTATTGTACAGAAAATACTACCCTATAAGATTGTAAAAAGTTACAACTTGTGCTTCTCGGCACAAGCAGAAAAACTACCATGCCTGAGGCACTTTAACTGTGTAACCCAATAAGAAGAGGTATAGGGCTACTTATGTGCAGGCACTGTTCCAAGTACTTTATATACACTGACTTATTCAATCCTTACAATAACTGTGTAAGAACAGTAGTGTAATTGTCTCCATTTTACAGATAAGGAAACTGAGGCACAGAAAGGTTAACTAACCTGCCCAAGGTCACACGACTCGAGTAAAAATAAACGAGATTCAAATTTTGAGCCCTTAACCTTTATGCCTTCTTGCTTATCAAAAAAAACATAAACCATAAGAATAAAGGTGGAGTACCAAATTTAGAAAATAGTAGCTACTTAAATTTTATGACACTAAGTACATTACATACTTCTGCAAGTGCATGAAAACATGCCAGTGGTTACTAACTCCAGGCTATGTAATTTGCAAAAGATGAAAGATAAAGTTTATCAGATCAACCTGTAGGTACATAATTAACGAACACCTAATGAAACGTGGCATTTACTAGATATTTATTATGGGCCCCAAACTACACAAATGTTTTATATGAACTACCTAATATAAACTCATCTTCTCTAAGAGATAAGTACACTATTAACATCCCTTACAGCTGAGGAATTATAGAGTACAGGCCCAAGATAACAGAGCTGGTAAGTGGCAGAGTTAGGATTTAAACACAGGTCCATTTGACCCCTGATACCATACTCTTAACTATAACATAATGAGGTTTTCTCCAAGAGTTAACTTTTTCCTCAACTCGAGAAGGAGTATCTCTGGCAATAAATAGGCGATAAACTAAGGCTTTGATAGCTAAGCAGCCTACCCACAAAGCAACAGAACTAGATCAGAAGTACTATTAACTTCGTTCTGGCCACTAAGAGGATTATTTCAATGACACAAAATCTTTATAGCAGGAGGACAAATAAGGAGCCACGAGGATGCCTGAGGGATACCATACCCCCAGGGGCACAGTGGACTTCAGAGAAGGACTCTGGTCTGGTCCACATCTCAGGACTGTACGCGGGGCAGCAGCAATACAGAACAACGTTCCAGCATTTAACCTTGGCTTGTGCATTTCAACTTCCATCAAAAGTCTGACTGAAGGGTCAACTGAAAGGAAGGGACATGCCATTCAACTACCCTCCAACTTCTGTCCTTCTATCAAGAAAGATCGCTAGAAAACCTGTCCACTTCCTGTGCCACACTAGCTCACTCCTGGCAGAAATGTTGCTTGGCTATTTAAAACTCTGTCCAGATGTCGACATCTCCTGCTGCTTTGCTCCTCCCCACAGCTCCCTGCATCACTCTCTACCTAGACATGGAAATCAGAAGCCTGGGTCAAATGCCTCTCCCTGTTCCTGTCACATTCAGTCAGTCCGAAAATCTTTGATTCTCCACCCTAAATGTCTCAAATCCACTTCTCTTCATGACAGCTCCAGTACTGGCATCTAAACTTCCTCATCTCTCCTTTTTTTCCCCTCAATGGCCAGTTGCCCTCTCTCCAGTGGCTCCCTCTCCAGTCTATTTTCCATACTGAGACTAAACTCAACTTGTTAAAATGCAAATCTAATGTGCCAGCATTCCTGGTTAAAATCCACATGGGTTCGAACATTCCCCAATTCTGAGGCTTTCCCCTTAATGTCTGGGAGTTGGACTCAATTGCACATCAGTTTGCTGAACGTCCTCTCAGTTTCCTCTCCCACACAGGAGGAATCACAACACCAGCTGGCAGTGAGGTCCTTCCCAGCTCTGCCTTCTGTCTTCTCTTATCCCTGTGACGCCTCCAGGCCATGCACGACCACCTCTATGTTGAAATGCACGGCAGACTACTTTGGGGAATGTTCTGGAGCACGCAGTGGTGAGGAGGACAAGATAGATTCCAGCATGCGGGCTCAGTAGGCAGCTGAGGACGGGCTGGAGACTGACGCAGGCTCAGCTGGTAATGGGCCTAGACAACCATGCTGCCAAGGACGCAGTGCACCTGAGGAAGC
Source organism: Felis catus (assembly GCF_018350175.1). NCBI lineage: Eukaryota > Metazoa > Chordata > Mammalia > Carnivora > Felidae > Felis > Felis catus. Next base: position 113,194,873 of record NC_058372.1, on the reverse strand, counting down.
AGGGCGTACAGAACACAAAAGCTGAAACACAGTGGGAAATAGGCTTCCTCACAGACCAACGAGACAGCTTAACAAAACAGCTGGCCTTTGACCTAAAGGATATAAAAAAGACAAACTGGTGATAAAGAGCAGAGAATATGATGATCAGAGTAAGGGACTGGAAATGAACAGCAGGAGCCTGGAAGATCCCATAGCAGTAATTAAAACCTATACTAATTAATGGCTATCAAGAAAACATATACTACCTATGACATACTTATCTGGGTAGTTTAGATCACAAGATTTCCTCAGAATAGAGTAAAAGTAAAATAAGCTCCTAACAGACCTTGTGTTCAGTGGTACAGAGACCCAGTGGCAGAGAAATATGTGTGACTGGAAAAGTTAGGAACGTCTATAACCTTAGAAATGCAACCTCTGGAGGGGGAAAAAATCCCTATTCATCTTTCTCTCTCAGGGAGTAGGGAATAATTGGCATAAGGAATGTGTATGGGTCCTGTGCTGGAATGCCTCCTTCTACAAGGCTGATTGTGAAATAAAACATTTGTAACAAAAACTCCTGGAGAACCCAAAAATTCCAAATCCCTTGTGCAGTCAGAGATCTGGGAAGAGCCGTTCCATTAGCCAGCAGCCTAAGTCCCGCTTCAGGGTAAGCGAGACACTCCAGGGACATGGGCTACCGTTTTCACCTAAGTGGAAAAGTCATGGTTCATAAATGTTCCATATGAAACATTTAGTATGTCTATAGTCTACCACATATTATATCAGACATGTAAGTATCATATACCTATGAATAATACACACTTAAAATATACCCTTTCCATAAAAAATATACTATTTGCAACTGCTCAGAATTTAAGTTACCTTGACGCTGAAGAAAATGGCAAAGTCGGTAGGTTTTTTTCTTTTTTCTCTTTCATCCTATCTTTAGTTTATCAGGGCTCACACTTGAGATGATGATATTCAACTCTACATATTTTTCATCACCTTTTCATGCTCTTCTCTATTCACATTCCCTGCCCATCTCAACCAAGAATATCTGCAGATTTTTTTTTCAACTCTGTATCTCGAAGGTCCAAAGTGTTTACTTAAAAGGAGAAGAGTATCCTCAAGCAACACAACCATTGATGTCCCTCATAACTCAAGCTTGCGACAGTGTCCGACTTCTGGTTTCTCTAACACTTTCAAACCTGCCTATCGCTATCAGTCATCATATCACCTAAGTAGCATAAAGTCTGAGTCCTGCCAATTTTTAGTAAGCAAGAAATGCTTCATGGAAAATTAAAACACACAAAGAATTAGGAAATGCCCAGAGAGAAAACTATGGCAGTGAATGATTACAGATTACCTTTCCCAAATTTAACTAGTAGTTAGTAGTAACCTACTAGTAGGTTAGTAGTTACAGGAGATATGAATAAATTATTAAGATTATTGATTACACTATGTTTTAGACACTCACCATTTTTAAAATTTCATTATTGAAGCACAGTGTATATACAGTATCAGGTGTTTCAGGTTTCAGGTGCATGAGTTTCAGGTGTACAACACACTGATTCAGCAATTCCATATATTACTCAATGCTCATCACAATAAGTGTAGTCACCATCAGTCACCACAAAACATTAACAATATTATTGAGTATACTCCCCACACTGTACACGTCCTCACTGCCATCTCTTACTTATATCTAGAAGTTTGTACTTCTTAATCCCCTTCACCTATTTTGCTCATCCCCCCACCCACTTCCCCTCTGGTAACCACCACTTTGTATATTTGTTTTTTGGATTCAACGTATAAATGAAATCATATAGCGTTTGTCTCTGACCTATTTCACTTAGCATGATACCCTCTAGGTCCATCCATGTTGTTCACAAATGGCAAGATCTCATCCTTTCTTATGGCTATCCATTGTGCATATATATCTTCTTTATTCGTTCATCTATTGATGGACTCTTAGATTGCTTCCGTGTCTTGGTTATTGTAAATAATGCTACAATAAACACAGGGGTTGCATATACTTTTCAAATTTGTTTTTGTTTTCTTCAGGTAAATACCCAGTGGTGGGATTATTGGATCATACGGTATTCCTATTTTTAATTTTGTGAGGAACCTCCATATTGTTTTCCACAGTGGTTGCACCAATTTACATCCCTACCAACAGAGCACGAGGGGTCCCGTTTCTCCACATCCTCGCCAACGCTTGTTATTTCTTGTCTTTTTGATACTAGCCATTCTGACTCGTGTGAGGTGATATCTCATTGTGGTTTTGATTTGCATTTCCCTGAAAATTAGTGATGTTGAACATCTTTTCATGTGTCTGGTGGCCATCTGTATGTCTTCTCTGGAAAATGTGTATTCAGGTCCTCTGCCCATTTTTAATCAGATTGCTTGCGTTTTGTTTTTTTCATTTTGTTTTGTTTTGTTTGTTTTTTGGTGTTGAGCTATAGAAGTTCTTTATATACTTTGTATATTAACCCCTTATTGAACATATCATTTTTTATAACAGAGTTTCTACAAGAAAATTTGTACTAGTCTCAGATGGCTACACAATGGAAATATACTGCTTTCAGACCTATCACTTAACCCTGTAAGACAAACAGCATAAATATGACAATACACAAATTCTGATTCAAGAAAGAACTTATATTTACAACTATGTGTTTTACAAAAGTGAATTACTTTTTGCATCTTTTCCTAGAAGATTGTTATCTAAATTTTGCAGATAAGGAAATGGAGGCTGAAAGAGTTTAAATAATCTGCCACCGATAAACCAGTAAGTAGCATTTGTAGAACTGTAGCCTAGACCAGACTTCAAAGCCCATGCTTTTTCCATTACACTTCTTTTCTTAGTGGAAATTATATCAAAACAATGGCTAAAGAGTTAACTTCCCACATGGTAGATCAGTGGGTCATTCAAAATGGAATTTGACATTTAGAAGACATTCCTCACAGAACAGCAACATTATGGTAGCACATATTTCTGATCTAAACTTTTAGACAGAACTCCTTTAACCACTGTCCCACCCAGCCAATTTCCTGTCCTATCAGTACTGCTAATTCTAAACATAAACCACTTGAAGAATTTTAACACACTTGCCAAAGAAACCAAAGGAAGACTTACAACCGGTAGTGTACTTTTATGTGTACACTGCCCTCTGCTGGCTGAAGTAGGTAAATCCTTCTCTAGAGTACTTCCTAATGCGGGTAATGGCAGCTTAAAGCCCAGCTGACAGTCAGTCCCTCACTGTTTGTGAGTTCTGCTTGCTGTAAACACCTACAGTCACAGAGCACCAACATGATCGGGATGGCCATTTTACTTCAGGAAACATCAGCATTTATCCACACCGTTTCGTTTTTTAAAGAATGATGTGGAAATATAGAAATACATATCCTCTTTGGTGATTCTAAAATGTATCACTTTGTCATCTATGCCCGACCTAGAACTGCAAATTATTCTCTAATAAAAGAAAGAAAAAGTACATAAACTAGACATTGTTCAAGTTAATCCTTATTCAAGTTAATTATTTTTTACAACTCTACATCAAAAGGAGTAAAATAACAAAAAAGACATTGAAAGTACTTCAGCCACTTACAATTTATTTTAATCTAAATGGGAACAAATTCTCAAGAAAACAAAATTGTATGTTTTGCAGTAACTTTTGAAATGGACATTTTAAATGGAACTAATGACACCCTGAATTATACTGAGAATACACACATGTAAGAGTATTTCTCAAACGGAGCCTCACAAACTGCTCAGACTTTAAAGGAACTAAAGTTTCTTCACTGAGAAGTCCACATAGGTAACACTACCCTTCTAGTTACTGCTTTCTCCCCAAAACTTGCCATTCTTTATTATCATCTCCTCCGCAAACAGCAGGAAGGTGTAAGGATTTTCCACAATATGGTGATTCGGCTGCTTGTTTGGTTTGTTTCTCGTGAGAAATGAAGCCTAGGTACCAGGGGACTGAAATGTTTTTGTAACACTGATTTTTGAAGAGTGATGTCAGGGTAATGACAAAATCCCATGTACTTTCAAAGAGAAAACTTTTAGTTAGCCATAACTGTTCTTTCTCTTCCTTCAAATGGATGATTTAAATATTGCTGAATTGGATTGTTTTTATTCTAGAAGGGCCCCAAATAATCCCTGAACAATTACTATTCATTAAGTATTTGTTGAGTTGAGCAAAACAGGCAAGATCTGTGAATTCACAGGGCTTATATGCTAGTAGAAGACAGACATTAAAGACTGTCTACCCAAACATATACTTACAAACCGTGATTAAACACTGGGAAGAGTTACCATAATATGAGACACCCAGCTAGATGGGGTGAAGAGTATGGACAAAAAAAGCTTCCCTAAGGAAGAAGCATTTATCTGAGACCTAAGAGTCTCAGGTGAGAGGGGATAAGAGAGGAAACACATGTGAGAAGACTCTGAAACTAAAAAGAGATAAATACATTCTGGGAACTGAAAACAGGCCAGTGTGGCTAACGCCTGGTACACAAAAGCGAAGGTGACACACAATGAAATGGCTGAGACAAGCCAGAAATAGATCAGTCTGGCCTTAAGGTTATGTGAAAGATTCTGAATTTTATTTTAAATTCCACAGAAAGTCATTGATGACTTTTAAGCAGGGGAGCTCCACTATCTATTTACATTCTGGAGTCAGACACACTACCAATGCGTCATGAGATCACAGGTAAGAGCTTACCTATTTACATTCTTAAAGATCCTCTGGCTACTGCATAGGAAATATAACAGCAGGAGAAATCACAGAAGCAGGGAAACCAGTTGGGAGACTATTTTCAATAGCCCAGGAAAGCACTGTCCTCATGTGAAAGGGGGACAAAAATTCAAGAAAACTATCATCCACTCATCTCAAGCCAGATTTCTGGACGCTACCTTAATTCCTGTTGCCCTCAGCCCAATTATACAATCAGTAATCAAATTCTGTCATGTCTACCTCCCTCCAAACTCTTAATTCTATTAACTCCTCTACAATCTCCACTTCTACCCTTCTTAGTTTACAGCTTCATCATCTTTGCACCACCATGTCAGAAGCCTCTACATTGCTACCACAGGTATCTTTCCACAACTCAAACTTACCTGCATATTAAAGCCCAGGTGACTTTCATAAAACACGAACTTCTGCCACTCTCCTAACATCCCTCATGGGCTTGCCATCACCAAAAGGATCAACTCGAAGTTCTTTAGTATGTAAAGACCTTCAACACTAAGCATTCTTTGGTTTTCAACTTCCGCTCCAACCATTCCTCCCTCAAATACTTAGTATTTCAGTTGTGCTAAAATACTTCAGGGCTCCCTGAATGGTCCACAACCCCTCTCATGCCTCTGTACCTTTGCTTAAAATGTTGGCTTCCTCTCTCTCTCTTTTTTTTTATGTTATTTATTTTTGAGAGAGAGAGAGAGAATGAGCAGGGGAGGGCAGAGAGAGAGGGAAACAGGATCTGAAGCGGGTTCCACACTGTCAGCACAGAGCCCGACGTGGGGCTCGAACTTGCAAACCTTGAGATCATGACCTGAGCCAAAGTCAGAGCCTCCCAGGCACCCCAACTGGCTTCCTCTCTTGACAAGCACCATTTCCTCAGGTAGATGCTCTCCGGTGTTCACATAGCACCTCGCACAGGTCACTACAGAACCGAACATATGAGATTGGGATGGGTTGGGGGCCCACTTCTCTCACTGTGCAAATACTCTAAGGATAAGGACTATGACTTAGTCTCTTTAGCCTCATCACCTTACACAAATGGTCCCATAAACACAGGCCGAGTGATGAAAGCCAGGGCTTTCCCCTTAGGGAACATGTAATCAAGTCCAGAAAAGAAAACATACAAAAATATGAGAAGTACATGAATATAAAAATCATTAAAAGGCACAGTTTTCTTACTAATTTCTGACAGCACCTTTTCCAAAATTTCACCTGTCCTCAAGACCTTAGATTACTATGTTTATTCACTCCCAGCAAAAATTTAAAACCTCCTTTACAGAGAAACAATGAGTCATCAGGTATGAGTTTCTTCAACTTCCTTGCCCCACCATCCTCTACTATAAACAATCCCCTAAATTTACCTCTCACACCATCCCCATCCACATTCTGAATAAAGCCAAAGTTCTCTCTCACTGTGTCCTTTTATTGCCAAAAGAGTTACTTTTATAGAAACCCCCAAACTTTGATGAAAATATCTGAGAGGTAATCATCAATGTATAAAATTACCATTTAAAAATAAGGGATTTCCCCTAGAAAAGTGTGAGTTTGGAGATGAAATTGCAGAAGTTCTACAGCCATTCAGAAGAAATCCAAATGGCTTCTATTATAATCACAGGTTAGGTTCAAGTTGTCCTTTTACTTACTGACAGTTCCTGATAATGAGATAATGATTTCTTCTACCTCACTAGTATTAACCTTAAGCCATTTATATTCTCAGAGTGACAGTAGTTTATACAAAACAGCAGTTTCATTGCAAACAACAGAGTACAAATGGCTTATGAAACTTATTCTATGATAAGTGAAAACCAACAATGCTGTCATCATAGTGAAAGCCACCAAACTAACAATGCTCATCTGATTTTGTCAAGAAAGACTCACTCCTGTATTCCTGAAACAGATTAAAGCTATGATACACATTCTTACATAAGGTGAGAGGAAGAAGGCAAAGAGATGGAAGAGAAAAACACTGGGTAGATTTCCTTTCTTGTAATCAGTAGAGTGAAATGAAAGGTAAATGACAGTGTTGAATCTAACAGGCCTCAGTTCAGCTTCGGGGTAATTACCCATGTCCGGCTTTTGTTTAAAAATCCTGCTCCCCTTATCAAAGCTTCCCACTGTTCTACATCTGGTACTGGACAGTAGCTATAGAAACCACTTGTGCTAAAGTTATACAACTATAAACAGCACTAGGCCATTTCCAAACCAAGGACAAGCAGGTCAAAAGTCTGGCATCCAATACTATTGAGAAACCTCTAACATTATTCTTAATGGGAACAAGGTAAGGTTTGGAAATCTTCATCCCTAAATTAGGTATTCATATATAATCTGTACTTGTAAAAAACTTCATTACTTTGCAAGATATTAAGTTACCTAAAGTCTATTAAAATACTTTAATGCATATTAAAATATTCACTGAGTTCTGAAAATGAGTAACATTTAATGATTCAACTTTGATATCCGGCACTCAACACATAACTTCTTTCTAACTGTAAAAAGACCATCATGGATACTTAAGCTATTAGGATGATACAGCCCTATAAGTACTTTTTTTATTTAAAAAAACCGTTTAATGTTTATTTCTGAGACAAAGAGAGAGAGACAGAGTATGAGCAGGGGAGGGGCAGAGAGGGAGACACAGAATCCAAAGCAGGCTCCAGGCTCTGAGCTGTCAGCACAGAGCCTGACATGGGGCTCAAACTCGTGAACTATGAGATCATGACCTGAGCCAAAGTTGGACACCTAACCAACTGAGCCACCTAGGAGTCTCTAAGTAGTTTCTACATGCCTACCACTAAAAATACATTAACTTTATAAAATTCAAAACTTAACTTCGAATGTTAAAATAATACAGGGCCAACACACCAGGTAAAAATGTTATGACAACTTACTAGTTACTATATCTAAAATACTTAATAAAAACCAAGTAAGTCAGTAGCAAAGGATGAAAAATAGAGCAAAATATGCATTGGCATGCACACACATACTCTTCCACTTTAAACTGGAGACTATTCTTCTCCTAGTTGATTTTTTTAAATTGTCACAACCCATTATGAGAAAAATTAACAAAAATACACATGCATTTATGTAAAGATAAAAAAAAAAAGCAAAATTACTTGGCTTATGGATCATTTCAATACTAGTGATAGTATGATGGAAAGCAAGAAAGTGATTACCATATTAGTCAGATTAGTGGTTATACCTGCAAGTGAGGTGTTTAGGACCAGAAATAGAGGTGCTGACTGCTGTTTAACCCTAACCTTGGTGGTGGTTACACAGATGTTCACTTTATAATTATTCATTAAACTGCACACTAGGGTTTTAGGCAAAAAAATATGTTGAAAATCTCACAGTTGTATTCCTCATGGGTCATGGGGAGGGAAGAAGATGTATGTTCATGTTTGAATTTGAAAACCACTAGGAAGATAATTCTAAGTTACGCATATAATAGAGGATAAAATACACACACACACACACACACACACACACACACACACACACACACACAAAATACCAACTAGAATTGCCATTCACCAATTTTAAAGGAAGCCAGAGGATCATGCAGATTCCACACATAAATTTCCCATTTCCCTAAACCATTCATACCTTAGGACTCCCAGATTGTATTTTGCAACTGATTGCTAAGATTCTATAATATAATATCAGTATGTTAAAAACTGTTTTACTGTCATAGCTTGAAAATATGATCATTACAGTCAGAGCATAATGGCAGATGCTCTCTCTACCTTTAGAGAACTGCTTTTTCCTGCAAATAAAAGAGACATATCCTAGAATCCAGATATCTTAAATGATTACCTTCCTGGAGCAGGTAGGGATAAACTTTTGCTTTTTCTTGGTTTACCAGAAACAATTTAAAACCATTATGAGAGTATTAACAAAATATCCAGTTTGTTTGGCAAAATCACTTAGTTGCAGAAGTAGAGAAGAAAAAAATCAAATGATGACCTTTAACATTTAAATTCAAGGAAAAGTACCATTAGCAACTAACGTAAGTCATTCAGAACAAGATAACATGAGACACGTAGATGACCATCGTCCTTAAAACTTAATTCAACATGACATGCAGCATCACCAGGCTTTTATCTACTTTTACAAGCCTTTTTCAAACATCAAGTCTAAACATAATTTATAGATAACCCAAATAGTTTCCTTCTGACTTACTACAAAAAATAATTTTTAAAAAGACTCTTCTTTCTTGGTCTTTCTACCCCCACCCCCTCTCTTACATATGCATTTGATGGCAATGAACACTGTATCTTATTAATACAGACTTAAAGCTCATGTCTAACTGCCAGATTCTTACCAGATTCTAATTACCAGTGTCACCTGGTCTTATTTTTCCCACTGATAAATGAAGTAGTGTCTCATTTCTACCAAGCATTATATGATTGAAATACTTCACACCTAATCTCTAATTTTTCATAGCTCTAATCAAAAGGAAAATACCCACTTTCCTGGCATGAGATAGGCAAAAATAAAAACCAACAACAAAAAAAAAAACTAAAATATTTCAGAAAGAAAGGCCAGCCCGGAGAAGCCATCTTTAATTCAAAGAGCTGCCAAAACAACTAACAGCACTAATCCTGAGAACAGATAAAGCATAACAAAATATGCACAAGCATTATGTCAGCAAAACACCAGTTTATGATTAGCAACACTATTAATCATTCTAATATGCAGACTACTTATGGCAAAGACTAATTTCTTCTACTTCAAGCCATCCCTAAGTCATTTTCTCAAAGAAGTGACCTTAGTGTCTCTTCCCTTCCTTCCTCATTTAAAACATGTTATATTAATGGTTCTCTCTCCACAGCTTCAAAATTTCTTGGTACTTAAGTCCCTCAGTTTTGGCCACCCTCCATTCTGATTAATGAAGCATTCATCAGCTTCCTGTTAGTGGACTCTTCAATCCAAAATTTAAAAAATGAACATTAACCCTCAGCACCTGTCACTATGACCTCCCAACATTCCCTATTTTAAATCATCTGAATTACACTGGCTAACTGTAAAATTACAGCTGATATACATAACTTTAGTCTAAATTAGTGTCCATATATCTATACTTCAGTACTTCCCAAATCACTATACGGTATCAATCATGTCAGGTAAAGAAGCCACAAAACTGGGGCGCCTGGGTGGCACAGTCGGTTAAGCGTCTGACTTCATCCAGGTCACGATCTCGCGGTCCGGGAGTTCGAGCCCCGCGTCAGGCTCTGGGCTGATGGCTCAGAGCCTGGAGCCTGCTTCCGATTCTGTGTCTCCTTCTCTCTCTGCCCCTCCCCCGTTCATGCTCTGTCTCTCTCTGTCCCAAAAATAAATAAATGTTGAAAAAAAAATTAAAAAAAAAAAAAAAAAAAAAAAAAAGAAGCCACAAAACAAACAGGGCACCTGATGCCCCATTTAGTGCAGTGGCAACTTAAGATACTCTTTTAAACATACTATAGAATAGACTTTAAAACCTGCATGTTTAAAAAAAGATTTCAAGGAAGTCTCAAAATGGGCTACTTGGGTACTCTTTCATCTGTCCAAGTATACTGGTAGAAAAGGCGGACAGTGTGCTGTTACAGGTGACTTTCACTGAAGATATAACTATGACACTGCTATTACACTGGTCCGCTCTGGACATGTCTGAAAATCAGCATTCTTTTCCTAATGAGTTTTGTACAAGAAAAATGTTTTATAGAAGTAGCCACTGTGACCACAACTATATATTGCAGCATCGACTACATGCTGTATCAACAGGAAAAATGAGTTCTAGTAAAACAAATCACATTCTACCATGGCCCCATGAACAGTGAGGAAAAATGATCTTTAAAAGAAACTAGAAATATGCCACTCAATAGTATTTGCCTTTTAACCTTAGCATATTCCAAAGGTAGAAACATGTTTTGGTAAAGAGGCAACATGATGCATAACAAAGGACAAAGAATTTCAAGTACAAAGAGGAGTTTTGGTCTCAACTGGGCCACTTCCCAGTCTCTAAAATTAGCAAAATAATGTGCTTAAATGGATCTGCAAGTTTTGTAAACAATAAGCAGCATAAAAGTGTTGTATATACGTATGTGTTTATAAATACATGTAAGTATGTATATGTATATATATGTATATATACATACATAAGTGTATATATACACATATATATAAACACACATATATACACACACCCTTTCAGAATATATCAACTGGGAATAATGGCTTCTCTTATCAGACATCTTCATTAATATGGGCAGCGAAAATTTTCTTCTTTGTTACTAATGCCCAATAAGCAAGTCTAAAAACTATAGTCAATAATGAAAAGACACAAAGTTTTATAAAATACCCACATTCTTTAGACAGTTTTTGCATTTATAACTTGTTTACATTCTAAAAGGGGAGGGGGAGAACACTTTATAACAAAATGTATTATGTAGGCCAAAAGTTAAACTGAGGTTAAACCTAACAAGTCACAAACCAAAAACACAGAGAGACAGTACACAAGAGTGTAAAAATCTACAATTAAGTCTTTCATTGCCAAAATCAACAACGCTAAACAAGACTGAGAATAATTTGTTAGATGCATATGAGAACAGTTTGACAATTTTATGTCATCACTTGCATTATAAAGGACTAGGATCTTGCTGCAATTATACACAGTCCTCTTCGTACAAACAGAATGTAGAAATGATTAATTAAAAACCAAATGATTAATTTAACATGACAAAGTATTTTCAGTTATAGTACACTGCATACGAGTTAAAACTCACTGATCAAATTTGATCATATAAAGTGAAGACTGCTTCAAGGCACCTGAGTGGCTCAGCTGGTTAGGCATCTGACTCTTGATTTCGGCTCATGTCACAAGTTCGAGCCCTGTGTCAGGGTCTGTGCTGACAGTGTGAGCATGCTTGGGATTCTCTTTCTCCACTCCCACACTCACATGTACACATGCTCTCTCTCAAAATAAGTAAACATTTTAAAAAATAAATAAAATGAAGACTTTCAAAAAATTACTTGAGCATTAGGCTTTTCCCTTATTTTTTTAAATAAATTTGGAAAGGACAAGAGTAAAATAATAAAAACAACCAAACAAAAATTAACACTGCCTTTATAGGTTTAAAAATATCTAAGGTGAGTGCCTTTATTTATCGTTTTTATGTAGAAGATTGTCAGAAACATCCTTAGATCATTCTTTATTTCTTCTTCCAAGCATCAAATAAACTGCTTAGAGAAATATTATAAATCTGGTAAAAAATACTGGAAAAAAGATTTTCTTAAATAAATTAAACTTACAGGAAAGCAAATGTGACATTGTTGACAACAGGTCTCAATTTTGCCATTAAGATATAAATGACTGGTGGGGCACCTGGGTGGTTCAGTCGGTTAAATGGTTTCAGCTCTTGGTTTCAGCTCAGGTCATGATCTCACAGTTTGTGGGTTCAAGCCCTGCATTGAGCTCTGCACTATCACCTTAGGATTCTCTCTCTCTGCCCCTCCTCTGCTTGCTCTCTCTTTCTTTCTGTCTTAAAAATAAGTAAATAAATTTAAATAAAAGAAAAAAAAAAGAAAAAGAACATTTAAAAAAAAGATAGGAATGCAAGCTGGTGCAGCCACTCTGGAAAACAGTATGGAGGTTCCTCAAAAAACTAAAAATAGAACCACCCTACGACCCAGCAATTGCACTACTAGGCATTTATCCACAGGATACAGGTGTGCTGTTTCAAAGGGACACATGCAACCCCATGTTTATAGCAGCACTATCGACAATAGCCAAAGTATGGAAAGAGCCCACATGTCCACCGATGGATGAATGGATAAAGAAGGTGTGGTATATATATACAATGGAGTATTACTCGGCAATCACAAAGAATGAAATCTTGCCATTTGCAACTACGGGGATGGAACTGGAGGGTATTATACTAAGTCAAATTAGTCAGTCAGAGAAAGACAAAAATCACATGACTTCACTCATATGAGGGCTTTAAGAGACAAAACAGATGAACATAAGGGAAGGGAAACAAAATAATATAAAAACAGGGAGGGGGACAAAACAGAAGAGACTCATAAATATGGAGAACAAACTGAGGGTTACGGGAGGGATTGTGGAAGAGGGGATGGGCTAAATGAGTAGGGGGCACTAAGGAATCTACCCCTGAAATCATTGTTGTACTAATTTGCATTGCTAACTAATTCGAATGTAAATTTAAAAAAACAAGTCAAAAGAAAAAGAAAAAAAAAGACAGAAATGACTGGTTTATTATGTGACCCCATTAATGATTAAAGAATCCTTTCTCTATATTTTCCTTTGAACAATGTTTCAGGCCATCATAACCATTATATGGTCCAAGTACTATTTATGGAGGCCAAAAAGAATGCTGATGTCATTCATTTTACTTTCTAACATCAAGACTTACAACTATAAAATCCACAGATAATATTTCTATTTTTTACATGTATTACTCATGTGCCTGGCACATAAATGTTAGTTACTATTACTATAATTAGTAACTCAAATAATTATATTAAGTGCTGTGATTTCTAAGAGCTGCAGTGTTACTAATTTATCAAATGCCTTACTTCCCTCACAATACTAAAAGACAAACATATACATGAGAACTGACTGAGACAGCATGAAAAAAGCAGACTCTAACATGCAACAGGCATTTTATTCACTGTGATAGATACTAGTAACTGTTAGTTATGGATGGAATTGTGTCCCCCCAAACTCATATACTAAAGCCCTTACTCCCAGGATAACTGTAATTGGAGACTGGGCCTTAAAGGGGATGATTAAAGTTAAAGGACATGGGAAGGGTAGGGTCCTAACCCAACAGGGCCGATGTCCCTGTAAGTAGAGACAGACACCAAGAATATACACACACAGTGGATACAGCAAGAAGGAGGATGTCTGCAGCCCAGCAAGACAGGCATCATCAGAAACCAAACCCACTGGCACCTTGACCTCAGACTTCCAGCCTCCAGAACCGAGAAAATAAACTTCAGTTATTTAAGCCACTCAGTCTGTGGTATTCTGCTATATCAGCCCAAGCAGACTAACACATAGTTCACTGAAAAAGTTGGTAAAAGCAGGAAAAAAATAAAAATGCTCTGTAAATATACTGAATATCTTAACTTGAAAAACTGTATATTCATTTATCAATCTTTTGATATAGAATCAAAGATTTCCTACAAAGATTTCTAGTTTTGGCTTCTGTAAAATGACGCAAGAACTTAAAGACTCTTACAAAGCAATCTGGGTACAGAAACCTAGATTTGGATAGCTTTTTTCTAACCTTTTATACTCATCTCACCCATTCCCAGTCCAAGAGTTTTATTTAGCAACTCACTTTATCCCATCTTTCTAAAGTATTCCACTTAGCTTTTATAGAAACGACAACTTTATTCTCACACTCACACTTCACTGGAATAACTAGCATTTAATTACATCACATAATTACCATAACAAATATAACCAGCATAAACAACTCACAAAACAAACACAACTGGCTCATGGAATACAGACAACTCAGCTGGTAGGTACAGAAGCATAGAGATATAGTAGAGATCAAGCAACTCACCAGCTGGAAGTATGCAACATGTTACAGGCATAGGTGCTGGTGTTTTAGGACAAAAATGGCCAGTATTAGACAATCAATGGAGTTTGCCATGGAGGTTGGTTAAGAGGATTTCTATTGTATATCCAAATACATTTTACCCATCAAAAACTGTCACTTCGGAATGTTGTCATTGTGCCAAACAATATGGAAACTCCTCTTTTAGAATTTCTGAATCTGCCTAATGTTTTAAATATTCAATGGTAGATCATCAATCTTGGAACAGGATTTGATTTCAAAAAACAACAATTAGGTGATGGGTCTGCTATAAAATGTGAGCACCAAAGTCCAGTAATAAAATTCAAAGAAAAGTAAAGTGTCACTATATAGCAAAATAACTGTTTAATATTATTTCTTTAAATGTAAATCTAAAAATTTCAAGAATATGCTGAATAAGTACAACATAAATATAACAAGTACAAGATGCCACCCCAAGAATATCTATCATTTCAATATAAAATTCTGTTGTTTTAAAAATGACAACCACTTAGGGGCGCCTGGGTGGCTCAGTTGGTTAAGCGTCCGACTTCGGCTCAGGTCATGATCTCACGGTCCGTGAATTTGAGCCCCGCGTCAGGCTCTGTGCTGACAGCTCAGAGCCTGGAGTCTGCTTTGGATTCTGTGTCTCCCTCTCTCTCTGCCCCTCCCCTGTTCATGCTCTGTCTCTCTCTGTCTCAAAAATAAATAAACATTAAAAAAAAAAAAAAAGACAACCACTTATATTAATTATATCGCATTTACCTATACATATATATGTATGTAAACACACACATATAACCCCATTCCTGAGTGAACACAAATCAACTATTTATATACATAAATAACTTCACTTTCTGAAATGCCCCGATACTGAAGCCTGATTGATGAAGAAACTTTATGTCACACTGAATCTTTAGTAATTAAAATAAATCACTAAAGTCTGTGCATAAAGAAGTAACATAATGGATACAGTGTTTTAGAAAGTCATTTAACAGTTAAGAACTAGAGGTGTGAAAAATGGAAAAGATAATTTAGGAAACAACCAGAACAAACGAGGTATATGATAGTAAGTCTAAATTAGAGACAGATAGCAAATGGAAATTAAAAGGACAGAGGACAAAAACAAGAAGTCTAAAATAATATATTCAAAAAGCACTTTACAAATATTAGTTTTCATTACTGTGAAAGAATCCATAAGCTGTAAATCAGGTGAAAAAAATCAAATGCAGAGTAGAGGTGAGTATGACAAAATCTTCGGGCAGTAACACTGTTCTTTCCTGCTTATTGTACAGATCAAAAACAAAGATGGGACACACTCAAGGTTAGTGAATTTGGGAAAGCTGTGGTTGTCAATCCAGATAAGTATAGCTGAAGGAGCATGTTGTAGATTTAATTAAGCTTCATTATGAGGCATTATTCATATCAATTCTGATCTGGATATGAAATAACAGATGTTTTGTTCTTCTCAAGAATTGTGTGTGTGTGTGTGTCAGAAAGAGCACATGCATTGAGTCCTAACAGATGAGAGAAAATGACTTTGTCCATTATATAAAGTGACTTTTTCTTTGCAGAATAGTCTTCAATCAAGTAGGTTCTGCTTTGGAGGAAAAACGGTAACTAGTAGATTGCTAGTTAGACAATAGTTGTTTAATTAAGTGTGCTGTTTTTCTTTGTTTAACTGCTTTCGTGACAAAGATGAGAAGTTAAAGTCAACTTCTATTTCTACTCTGCTATTTAACTTCTATATCCAATTCCTACCCTCTAAATCTCACCAAATGTCACAAAACTCTTGAACTTCAAACTCAATTACAGGAAAACTAGAAAATTCTCTTTTGGATTCTTCCAGAATTTATCCAAAAAATACTAGGATAATTTACCTCAAATGTCTTCACCTTTTCCATGGTTATCAAGCGCCTTGATGTGTGACTGGAAAGCTTCTGCTCACAGTTGCTAATGAGTTGCAGGCAAGGGTGCCAGGGTACCATCTCCTCAGTGTATCTGAAGAAAGCACAGCTGACTTTTAGGAACACTCATATGTGCACCCCACACAGGATCGTCACGGGGTTATCCAGTGTGGTATGGATGTCCTCCCACTCCACGCTCTACATATTTTATTTTACATATACTGACTATATAATCCTTAAACAAACATTTTACAAAGTACTTTAATATTACATCTGAAAAAAGCAGTTTATTTTTTTTTTTTTACCTGTGGCCTGAGACTAAGAGACAGTGAAAGAATGTTTTACAGAAGAACACAAAGCATTTAACGATTTGACGTTAACAAGACAAGGATTCCACCCTAAAGGGTCCCACAAGAGCACATAAGACAGAAGTATATTCTGTAACAAACAATCCCTTGATATGCATGAGGGACTGACTCATCTGGAGATTTTTATGAATTCCCAAAGAATGAAGTCTACTTGGCATATATTTTCCCTATAAAATGAAGTACTCCTGCAAAATTTTAATGGCATCTTGAGATCTCTATTACCTTTGTAAATACAGGAAAAGTTATTTGTAAGATTATTCAAATAAACTAGCAATAAAATAAGCACCACATGGTCACCTTAACCATGGAAGAAATCAAAGCCACAATAATGAGCAGTGGTGATTGCTGCTATGCAGCCCAGGTACCACGTGTATGGAGGTGATGACACCTAGAAAGCAGGATAGTCAGGCAGCAGTAGTTCTGAACCATCTGACAGGTTGTTGGCATCACTCTTGGCAGAAGAAACAGGTGACAGATGAGGGGGAAACAGCTATGGAAGAATGCTGAAGAACAGCAGGGGAGGCACTCATTAGGTATGGGTACCATTAAGAACACTGTGATGCCTAGTTTTTATTTTTCCTTTGCACATCTTTTGCCTTTCTAGGTAACCTCTGAAAACATTTATTATATGGGAAATTTTCAAGTTCTGGTCCAAAGTGGGAAAGGTGCCAATTAGCACTTCCCATAAAGGACACCATCTCAGCTAGCCCATTCCAATGCATCAACATGGTCTTCACTACCACTCTTTTACTGACTTCTCTAGTCCCTCTGACCTTCAATGAGCTCTCCCTCATTACCTCAACCACATGCTCAAAACCTTCATCACCCACTTACAAAGCAACATTCATAATGCACTTCACTGTATTATCAGTGGAAGGAATTCCCTTGAAGTCATTCTCTGCATCCTTCCTTAGAGCTCTCCAGTGGGTAATGACCATTTCACATTTTGCCTGATCTAACAATTCTCTAAAGTTCACTATCTAGTCAGAAATGTCTTTCTCCTAAGATTAGTTAATATCAAATTTGGGAGTCTTCATACAAAGCATTTATGATATGGAGACATACATTCTACACAATGGTTAACAGAAAAAAAATATATAGCCTTGATCTTAAGCTTGAAAAAGCAGAGTTTGTAGATGTCTAAAATAGTATTTGTCAAACTTAGTTATGTACCTTTTTTTAAAGGAAAAAAATCTTATTTCCTGGCAGAGTTAACTTAAAGTATTCTTATTAAAATGTAACTTAAAGATATATAAGCATAAGTTAGATATAAAGTCCATATGCTTACATTCTTTAAATACCTATAAAACCAAAACAAATTTACAAATCAAAAGTACAAAACCAATACAATTTAATACTGATGACACGAATGATGCTAAGCTTGTGAAACTAAGTCACCAGGCCTTTGGCTTAAGAGCAGAAAAACATAGTTACGTGTTTCATATTACCTTTTTGACTTGATCTTTAAGCATGAAAGAACGTCATTTGGGTTATCATTAACAAGCTCGTTTTTTTTTTAATTTTTTTTTTATGTTTATTTATTTTTGAGACAATTTGTGAGAGACAAAGTACAATCAGCAGAGGGGCAGACAGAGGGAGACACAGAATCCGAAGTTGAACCCACAAACCGTGAGATCATGATCTGAGCTGAAGTCGGACTCTTAACCGACTGAGCCACTCAGGCGCCCCCTCCCCACTAACAAGCTCACCTTGAATCACTACCCTATTATACTAGGACCAATTTAGCTGTATACTCCCAAAATACCATGCTAAGAATTTTAAAATATCAACAAAAAATTCTTTTTTTTTTAATGTTTATTTACTTATTTTGAAAGAGTGCATGTGCGCAGGGGAGGGGCAAAGAGGGACAGAGAGAACCCCAAGCAGGCTCCGCGCTGTCAGCACAGAGACTGACACAGGGCTCCATCTTATGAACCATGAGATTACAACCTGAGACAAAATCAAGAGACACTTAAACTGACTGAGCCACACAGGTACCCGCTAAAATTCTTTACTATAGATTTACTAATATATTTTATACCAACATACTTCAATGAACTGTTTGCAAAGTGTTAAATAGAAGCCATAAATCTGTACTATGCCTGGGTTATTATGATAGTATGGTATGCTATCTTCGTTTCATTTCTATTACTATACCCCTACAATCCAAACATCTATTTAAAACCTAAATCAGCCACAATAGACAAGTCCACAGAGGTAGATAAGTGGTTGCCAGGGGCAGAAATAGTGGTGACTGCTTATGTATATGGGGTTTCTTTACGGGTGATACAAATGTTCTGGGATTAGAAAGTGGTGATGGTTGCACAACTTTGTGGATGTACTAAAAACCATGGAGTTGTAAACTGTAAAAAGGTGACTTTCATGATATACAAATTATAACACATTATTTTTTTAAAAGCAAAACCAACTGTGCATAGGCCCCTAGCTTTTCCATAAATCATGACACTCATTTTCCTATGAATCTTCATACCATAAGCTATTTCCAAATGTCACTACAATTTCACCTCCCATTTGAGAAACA
Source organism: Felis catus (assembly GCF_018350175.1). Taxonomy (NCBI): domain Eukaryota; kingdom Metazoa; phylum Chordata; class Mammalia; order Carnivora; family Felidae; genus Felis; species Felis catus. Next base: position 113,175,742 of record NC_058372.1, on the reverse strand, counting down.
GATTTTGCACTGATTAGAGCACTCACTGAAAATAGCTCAAGGTATCACTTTTTCTTGTTTCCTAGTTAAGAGATGAAAAACATGTTTTCTTTGCTGCTCTGAGCCACTCCAAAACTCATTTTACTAGAGTTACTGTTTATTCCCAATATAAAGCAAGCCATCATGCTATATGCCTTAAACTTATACAGTGACATATATCAATTATTTCTTCAGTAAAACTGGGAAGAAAAATGTATCCCCAAATCCTACATTGGGGCATACTTTATAAAGCTTCTTTACTTTATCAACATTTTTATCACAAGCATTAGAAGCGGGATTTCTATTAAAAGGGCATCTTTTACAAAGAAATGCAGTTTGTGATCACCTCAAGAAAGTTATCTGTGTGTAATGCCAGTAAGAAAACAACACAATATGGAGACATAAAGCCTGAGCAAACAGCTGAACTCTGTAGCTTAGCAATTCCTATAATATCAAACACACATGAGTTGAAGTTATGTCATCCAAACGATATTAATGACATAGATCTTCGGGGTCACTTGCAAGTAGCTGCAACTTTGAATAATAAACCCATAAATACCAACAGTTTACAGTAATTTTATGTGGTCAGTCTCTAAGAGTGATAAGAATAAACTACTGAGAGCACAGATAAAAGATTAATTCTACTAAGAAGGGTTGGAAAAGTATCACAGAGATGGTGACAGTTAAGCCAGACCTTGAAAGATTACTAGAATTTTATCAGCAGAGGAAAGAAGAAATGGTTTATCAAGCAATGGGCACAGAATAAACAAAGGTGAAAAGATACGAAGTGTACAGAGCATCTTGATGCTGGCAAAAAATCCGACATGCTAGAGTGGGGGAAAAACTATACCCAAGGAAATACAGCCAGTCTGTTGAGTAGCAATTTCTTCACTGCAAATGGAAAATCCTTTTTCAATCATCAGCTCTGACAATTCCTTGCAAATAACTAAACTTTCAAAGGTAGTACTTTATTTTTATCATGACTTATACTTTTAAAATGCCCTGGATTTAAAGAGTAATGCCTGAACTTGATTATAATATGTAATTCTTATTTTTAAACTTGAATCGTGTAACAGAATTTGATTGAGTAAATGAATTCAGTAGTAGAACTAAAAGCCTATATTCAATAGACCAAAAATACAAACGTTTTAAAATTAAGCTGTGCTCGGGGCGCCTGGGTGGCTCAGTCGGTTGAGTGTCCGGCTTCAGCTCAGGTCATGATCTCACAGTTTGTGAGTTCGAGCCCCGCATCGGGCTCTATGCTGACAGCTCAGAGCCTGGAGCCTGCTTCGAATTCTGTGTCTCCCTCTCTCTCTGCTCCTCCCCGACTCATGCTCTGTCTCTCTCTTTCAAAAATAAATAAAAATATTTTAAAAAAAATTTTTAATAAAAATAAAAAAAATAAAATTAAGCTGTGCTAATGTATTTTAAAATGAAATCTTTATTCTTAAAAAGCTATATTTTCAATACAATATAACCAAACAAATTCTAAATTGTTTAATTCAGAACCAAGAACATTATTTCAAACATTTCTAGATGATTTTAGTTAAATTCATCATAATATTGTGCTATTTTAAAAAGAACAAAGATTTTGGATGACATATAGTAAAGAAGTAAAAATAATTTATTTCCTAACACAAGACAAACTAAGTTCATTAATAAGTTAACAGTAATAATAATTAATATTTCATTAGTAAGGTCACTTTAGGCTAAAGAGAAGGAGATCTTCCTCTTCCCAGATGCTGCCTGAGGTGACCTCTGAGAATGGTTTTCTATTCACTTGACCCAAAAAACCCCTACAAAATCATGCAAATCAAGAGGTTCAAATCATCATGTTCACTTTAAGAACACATGTGAAGCTTCCCAGGCCATCAGGGTTTGCATATCTGAAAAGCCACCAAGTATTTGAAGGATGTCACTTTGCAGAAGCAATGTGTGCCATTCCATTGCTACAATGGCAGAGTGGTAGGTGTGCCCAGGCCAGAGAGTGGGGCTGCACACAGGGTCAGTGGCCTAAAAAGAGAGCCGAATTTTTATTGCACATGCTTAAAAATGCAGAGAGTAATGCTGAGTTTAAGGGTTTAGATACAGATTTTCTGGTCATTGAGCACATCTAGCTGAACAAAGCCCCCAAGATGTGGCATGGAACTTACAGGGCTCACAGTCAGATTAACCCATACATGAGCTCTCCCTGCCACACTTTCAGTGAGATGATCTCTTTTCAGTGAGATAATCCTTACTGAAAAAGAGCAGACTGTTCCCAAACCAGAAGAGGAGGTTGCACAGAACAAAAATATACCCCAGAAGAAACTGAAGAAGGGGCACCTGGGTGGCTCAGTCAGTTAGGCAACCAACTTCGGCTCAGGTCATGATCTCATGGTTCATGAGTTCAAGCCCTGCATTGGGCTCTGTGCAGACAGCTCAGAGCCTGCAGCCTGCTTCAGATTCTGTGTCTCCCTCTTTCTCTATGCCCCATCCCCGCTTGCATTCTATGTCTCTCAAAAATGAATAAACATTTAAAAAAATTTTTTTAAGAAGAAACAAAAAATTATGTCCCAGGAGTAAATTCTGCATAAAATAAATGCAAATAAAAGTAAAAATAGAAAGGAAAAAAAAGTACAGGGAGGGTAAAACAACAGAAGCCTAATTATGAACATTAGAGAACATGGACATAAATTTCTTGAGAGATAAAGTCAGGGAAGTAAATACCATAGTAGTCTTCCCATGTGTGCATCAGACACATACCTAGATGAGAGCTTTCCCTTGATAAACATCTAGGGTAAAAAAAAAAAAAAAAAAAAAAGTCATAAAAGCATGTATCCCTTTTCTACTTCTAAAATATCCCTTTGGTTATATGCATTTGGAAATTTCTCATTGTTGAAAATTATTAAAATTGAGAAGTCACTGAAAAAAATATCCAATGTCCATTTGTAAGGTCTTTAGAAATATTAAAAATACTTAAAAGTACCTCCAATTTAATTTTGTATAAAGAGAAAGGAATAAATAAAAGAACTACAAAAGATATTCTTAAGCACATTCAACTTGAATTATAATTAAATACAAAACAACAAAATAGTGGGCAGTCAGAAATGCCAAAAAATAATAAGTACACAAAAACTAATGGGAATATTTCAAAAGGACAGAGGAACCACCTCAAAGTAACTCCCACTGATCAAATCTGAGACAATTTGAGCAACAAAATAGTGACAATAATAAATTATAGCCCAGTGAATAATACAAGCATCCATAAAAGTATAAATTAAGCACTCCATAAAAATATAAATTAATAAATTAGTAAACAGGGGAAGAAGGGAAAACTCTTCCTTACTGTAGAATGCCAACTTAGAAATGTAGAAGGAATGATGGAACAGAAAAGTCATCATTGTGGTGGTTGTAAACAATGGAGTTGACAATGTGAATAGTAACTGGATGAACAAGATAGTGATGTAATCCTGGGATATCTCCCCTGATGAAATACTAATCAAAGGAGAAAATGATGGCTCACAGTGGAGAAACCTGACAGAGAACAACAGGACTAGATGATCAAATTTAAGATCTCTAGTAGCAGTTAACTCTGTGTGCCCCACAATGCAGTGCATGAAAAACACAGTATAATTTTTGTAGTATTCCTACCAAGATCATTACCTGAATCTGGTCCTAAAAGAAACATCAGATGGAGGGAGACATCAACAGGAAGATAGCAGCATAGGAGGACGCTGGGCTCACCTCATCCTGCTGATCCCTTAGATTCCACCCACATCTGCCTAAATAACCCAGAAAACCGCCGGAAGACTAGCAGAACGGACTCTCCAGAGCCAAGCGTAGACAAGAGGCCCATGAAAGAGGGCAGGAAGGGTGGAGAGGCGGTGCATGCTACACGGACTGATGGGAAGGAGCCGGGGCGGTGGAGAGGCAGCCCACTGGGCAAGGCAGAGCCCCCAAAGTCTGGCTAACAAAAGCGGAGGGGCCAGAGTCTGTGAGTTCTGACAGCTAGCGGGACTTAACATCTGGAATGTTAAAAGTCAACAGCTCTGCTTGGAGAGCAGGAGGGCTAGGGGACACCGGAGGGAGAGTTGTCAACCCCGGGAGACAGAGCTCAGCTTGGCAGGGGAACAAAGGTGCTGGCAAGCGCCATTTCCTTCTCCCATCCTCCAGCTGAAATTCCAAAAGGAACCAGTTCCTGTCACCAAACTTGCTTGCGCCGTGCAAATGCCCAATGCTGTGCTTCTGTGGATCCATCCCTCTGATGGGCCTGCCTCCCTCCTGGTGCTGCACGGGACCACCATCAGCAAAGCTAGCTAAACCTGCCCCTCCCGCCCCTGCGCACCTTGCAGATCCACCCCAGCTAATATGCCAGATCGCATCAAAGCAGCACCACAAGCCTGGCAGTCTGCAAGTAGCCCAGACAGAGGCCACACCACTCCACAGTGAGTCCTGACCCTGGGAGAGGGGAAGATAAAGTACACACCAGTCTGACAGTGGCCCCAACGGTGGGCTGGGGGCAGACATCGGGTCTGACTGCGGACCCGCCCACCAGCACAAGTTTCTCTGGACAGCACAGGGGAAGTGCCCTGCAGTTTGGAGCTACCGCAGGAACTATCAAAAATGCTGAAACGTAAGAATTCTCCTCAAAAGAAACTCCAGGAAGTAGCGACAGCTAATGAATTGATCAAAAATGATTTAAGCAACATAATGGAACAAGAATTTAGAATAATAGTCATAAAATTAATCGCTGGGCTTGAAAAAAAGCAGAGAGGACAGCAGAGAATCTATTGCTATAGAGATCAAGAGACTAAAACCTAGTCATGGGTAACTAAAAAATGCTATAAATGAGGTACAAAATAAAATGGAGGCAGCCATAGCACAGACTGAAGAGGCAGAGGAAAGAATAGGTGAATTAGAAGATGAAATTATGTGGGGCGCCTGGGTGGCTCAGTCAGTTAAGTGTCCGACTACAGCTCAGGTCATGATCTCACAGTCCGTGAGTTCAAGCCCCGTGTTGGGCTCTGTGCTGACAGCTCAGAGCTTGGAGCCTGCTTCAGATTCTGTGTCTCCCTCTCTCTCTGCCCCTCCCTTGCTCATGCTGTCTCTCTCTGTCTCAAAAATAAATAAAAACATTTTTAAAAATTTTTAAAAAAGAAGATAAAATTATGGGAAAAGAGGAAGCTGAGAAAATGAGAGATAAAAAAATCCAGGAGTATGAGGGTAGAATTTGAGAACTAAGTGATGCAATCAAATGGAACAATACCGTATCATAGGAATTCCAGAAGAAGAAGAGAGAAAGGTGCTGAAGCTGTACTTGAACAAATCATAGCTGAGAACTTCCCTGATCTGGGGAAGGAAACAGGCATTGAAATCCAAGAGGCACAGAGAACTCCCTTCAGACGTAATTTGAATCGATCTTCTGCAGGACATACCATAGTGGAACTGGCAAAATACAAGGATAAGGAGAGAATTCTGAAAGCAGGTAGGGATAAACAGGCCCTAACTTACAAAGATAGACACATAAAGGGCAGTAGCAGACCTATCTACTGAAACTTGGCAGGCCAGAAAGGAATGGCAGGAAATCTTCAATGTGATGAACAGAAAAAATATGCAGCCAAGAATCCTTTCTTCAGCAAGTCTGTCATTCAGAATAGAAGGAGAGATAAAGATTTTCCCAAACAAACAAAAACTGAAGGAATTCATCACCACTAAACCAGCCCTACAAGAGATCCTAAGAGGGATTCTGTGAGTGAAATGTTGCAAGGACCACAAAGTACCAGAGACATCAGTACAAGCATGAAAGCTACAGACATCACAATGACCCTAAACCCCTATCTTTCAATAATAACACTGAATGTAAATGGACTAAATGCTCCAACCAAAAGACATAGGGTATCAGAATGGATAAAAAAACAAGACCCATCTATTTGCTGTCTACAAGAGACTCATTTTAAACCTGAGGACACCTTCAGATTGAAAGTGAGGGGATGGAGAACTATCTATCATGCTACTGCAAGTCAAAAGAAAGCTGGAATAGCCATACTTTTATCAGACAAACTAGACTTTAAATTAAAGGCTGTAACAAAAAATGAAAAGGGCATTATATAATAATTACAGGGTCTATCCATCAGGAAGAGCTAACAATTATAAATGTCTATGTGCCGAATATGGGAACCCCCAAATATATACAACAATTAATCACAAACATAAGCAACCTTATTGATAAGAATATGGTAATTGCAGGGGACTTTAATACCCCACTTACAACAATGGACAGATCATGTAGACACAGGATCAATAAACACGGGCCCTGAATGATACATTGGATCTGATGGACTTGACAGATATATTTAGAACTCTGCATCCCAAAGCAACAGAATATACTTTCTTCTCAAGTGCACATGGAACATTCTCCAAGATAGGTCACAAACTGGGTCACAAAACAGCCCTTCATAAGTATAAAAGAATTGAGATCATACCATGCACACTTTGAGACCACAATGCTATGAAACTTGAAATCAACCACAGGAAAAAGTCTGGAAAACCTCCAAGAGCATGGAGATTAAAGAACACCCTACTAAAGAATGAATAGGTCAACCAGGCAATTAGAGAAGAAATTAAAAATATATGGAAATAAATGAAAATGAAAATACAACAATCCAAACGCTTTGGGATGCAGCAAAGGCAATCCTGAGAGGAAAATACATTGCAATCCAGGCCTATCTCAAGAAACAAGAAAAATCCCCAATACAAAATCGAACAGCACACCTAAAGGAAACAGAGGCAGAACAGCAAAGACACCCCAAACCCAACAGAAGAAGAGAAATAATACACAATACAGAATCTAAAAAAATCTGTAGAGCAGATCAATGAAACCAAGAGTTGGTTTTTTGAAAAAATAAACAAAATTGATAAACCTCTAGCCAGGCTTCTCAAAAAGAAAAGGGAGATGACCCAAATAGATAAAATCATGAATGAAAATGGAATTATTACAACCAATCCCTCAGAAATACAAACAATTATCAGGGAATACTATGAAAAATTATATGCCAACAAACTGGACAACCTGGAAGAAATGGACAAATTCCTAAGCATCCACACACTTCCAAAACTCAAACAGGAAGAAATAGAAAACTTGAACAGACCCATAACCAGCAAAGAAATTGAATCAAGTCAAGCTTTCACTTTTTGCAGATGACATGATATTATACATGGAAAACCCGATAGACTCCACCATAAGTCTGCTAGAACGGATACATGAATTCAGCAAAGTCACAGGATACAAAATTAATGTACAAAAATCAGTTGCATTCTTATACACTAATAATGAAGCAACAGAAAGACAAAGAAACTGATCCCATTCACAATTGAACCAAGAATCATAAAATACCTAGGAATAAACCTAACCATGCTGAAAACTATAGAAAGCTTATGAAGGAAATTGAGTAAGATACGAAGAAATGGAAAAACATTCCATGCTCATAGTAGAAGAATATTGTTAAAATGTCAATACTACCCAAAGCAATCTATACATTCAATGCAACCCAATCAAAACTTCACCAGCATTCTTCTCGAAGCTAAAACAAGCAATCCTAAAATTTGTATGGAACCACAAAAGACCCCAAACAGCCAAAGTAATATTGAAGAAGAAGACCAAAGCAGGATGCATCACAATCCCAGACTTTAGCCTCTACTACAAAGCTGTAATCATCAAGACAGCATGGTATTGGCACAAAAAGACACACAGACCAATGGAATAGAATAGAGACTCCAGAATTGGACCCACAAAAGTATGGCCAACTAATCTTTGACAAGGCAGGAAAGAATTTCCAATGGAAAAAAAGTCTCTTTAACAAATGGTGCTGGGAGAACTGCACAGCAACATGCAGAAGAATGAAACTAGACCACTTTCTTATACCACTCACAAAAATAAACTCAAAATGGATAAAGGACCTGAATGTGAGACAGGAAACCATCAAAACCATCAAAACAGGAATGTGAGAGCAGGAAAAACCTCTCTGACCTCAGCGGCAGCAATTTCTTACTTGACACATCTCCAAAGGCAAGGGAATTAAAAGCAAAAATGACCTATTGGGACCTCATCAAGATAAAACCTTCTGCACTGCAAAGGAAACAATCAACAAAACTAAAAGGCAACCGACAGAATGGGAAAAGATATTTGCAAATGACATATCAGACAAAGAGCTAGTATCCAAAATCTATAAAGAACTCACCAAACTCCATGCCCAAAAAACAAATGATCCAGTGAAGAAATGGGCAGAACACTTCTCTAAAGAAGACACTTCTCTAAAGACATCCAGATGGCCAACAGGCACATGAAAAGATGCTCAACGTCGCTCCTCATCAGGGAAATACAAATCGAAACCACACTCAGATACCACCTCATGCCAGTCAGAGTGGCTAAAATGACCAAATCAGAAGACTATAGATGCTGGAGAGGATGTGGAGAAACGGGAACCCTCTTGCACTGTTGGTGGGAATGCAAACTGGTGCAGCCACACTGGAAAACAGTGTGGACGTTCCTCAAAAAATTAAAAATATATCTACCCTATGACCCAGCAATAGCACTGCTAGGAATTTACCCAAGGGATACAGGAGTGCTGATGCATAGGGGCACTTGTACCTCAATGTTTATAGCAGCGCTTTCAACAACAGCCAAATTATGGAAAGAGCCTAAATGTCCATCAACTGATGAATGGATAAAGAAATTGTGGTTTATATACACAATGGAATACTACCTGGCAAGGAGAACAAATGAAATCTGGCCTTTTGTAGCAATGTGGATGGAACTGGAGAGTGTTATTCTAAGTGAAATAAGTCATACAGAGAAAGTCAGATACTGTATGTTTTCACTCTTATGTGGATCCTGAGAAACTTACCAGAAGACCATGGGGGAGGGGAAGGAAAAAAAAAAAGGGGGTTAGAGAGGGAGGGAGCGAAAACATAAGAGACTCTTAAATACTGAGAATAAACTGAGGGTTGACAGGGGGTGGGAGGGAGGGGAAAGTGGGTGATGGGCACTGAGGACACCTGTTGGGATGAGCACTGGGTGTTGTATGGAAACCAATTTGACAATAAATTTCATATTAAAAATAAATAAATAAATAAAAAAGAAACATCAGATGGACCCTGGTTGAGGGTCAACCTTTAGAATATATGCTGTATACTCTACAAAACTATCAAAGACACAAAAGCAAAGAATGGGGACATATCCCAGACTGGAGGAGAATGACAAGATGGGTTAATAGAGCACATTTTCTCAGATGGACTGCAACTGATGAAATGTGAATAAGGTCCATGTACTGAACAGCAGTGTTATCAATACTGATTTCCAAACTTGGAGGGCTGACTGTGGTTTGACAAGAACGTTCTGGTTTCTGAGAAGTACAAGTGATGGGGCATTACTATCTGCAACTTCTTAGTTTCAAAAAGGATGAATGACAATGGGTATGTGGTTACATAATGAATGAGAAAGGAGGATACAGTAGATGACATTAATGGTTGGAAACTCTGGATGAGGGGAATTTTTTGTGCTACATTTGAAACTTCTATGTAAGTCTGAAACTATCTCAAAATAAGTTTTCTAAAAATTTACTGCTGGAATTCAGCTTATCTAAGGCAGGAACCACTTTTGTATAGAAAGAAATAAATGTGTTCTTCTCTGAAAATATTAATAAAGATCTGGTACCTGAGATCTGGTAAACTGTTAAATTAAGTGAACACAGCCCTGAGAATAAGGAAACTAATTAGCTAGCTAGCTAGCTATTAACTTTAGACAAGTCACTTCACTCCTTGGAAGTAATTTTCCTTATTTTTAAAATGAAAAGATTAAATGAGACTATCACAGGTCAGTGTTAAGAAGTCTGGGCAGGAATGTGTACAGTCTTATCAACTGATAAACAAATGCATGACTTAAGTTAAGCCATGGTAACTTCCAACACATTTATAAAACAAAAACCAGCACGGCTTCCAACAGCTGAAGGACCATCCGCCATTTTGAAAAGACAGAAAGTTAACACTGTTCTAAAATGCTTTCTATATTATTATGTATAGAAGATACAGGAACTACATAATTTTTTTAAAATATTTCTATGGCAGATTGAAGAAACAGCCAAATTTTGAACCTAATTCTAAACTATCTTTGAAATCTAAAGATGCTGTCTTATTCAAGATATCTTCTGTTTCATTGTTGTTATATACAGCTCTGTTTATAATTAATAATTACTGAATAATAAAACCCAAACCAACAATATTGAACATAATCAGGGCTTTAAATATATGCACAACTTTTATTTTGTATTAGCTTTTAACAAAGATGTTGTGCCTGGGTGGCTCACTCAGTTGAGCATCCAACTTCAGCTCAGGTCATGATGTCACAGTTTGTGAGTCCAAGCCCCACACTGGGCTCACTGCTGTCAGCACAGAGCCTGCTTTGGGTCCTCTGTCCCCCTCTCTCTCTTCCCCTCCCAGCTCACACATAAAAAAATACAATACAATACAATACAATACAATACAATACAATACAATACAATACAATAAAAAAGATTTATTGCAGGGAGCCTGGGTAGCTCAGTCGGTTGTGCATCTGACTCTTGATTTCAGCTCAGGTCATGATCCCAGGGTTGTGGGACTGAGCCCTGCACGGGGCTCCTCACTGAGCATGGAGCCTGCTTAAGATTCTCTCAGGGCACTTGGGTGGCTCAGTCTGTTAGGCATCTGACTCATGATTCAGCTCAAGTCATGATCTCACGGTTTGTGGGATTGAGCCCAGTATTAGGCTCTGCTCTGACAGCATGGAGCCTGATTGGGATTCTCTGTTTCCCTCTCTGCCCCTCTCTCTCTGCCTTTCTCTCTCTCTCTCTCTCTCTCTCTCTCTCTCAAAAAAAAAAAATATATAAGATTCTCTCTCTCTGCCTCTCTCCCATGCACACATGCTCTAATTTAAAAAAAAAAAAAAAATTACTGCATTTAAGGTGATCATAATAGCCAATAGATATTTAAAGCTAGCTAGTAGTAGATGAATCACTCCACTAAGCTGTTAAAAATTACCTATGTTTGTGGCCTGGCAAAACAGTTACTGAAGAGCTATGATTTATCAGACACTGAGTTAAAAATGGTATAAAACAGTGGTTGGCAAACCTTTCCTCTAAAAGGCCAGACAGTAAGTACTTTAGCCTTTGTGGACCACATATGTTTCTGTAACATGTCTTTCTTTGTTGTTGTTTTTTTATTTTTTAACAACTCTTTAAAAATGTAAGAACACAGCTCAAGTGCCTTACAAAAATAGGCTGAGGACCACATCTGGCCCACAGGCTATAGTTTGCCAACTTCTGATATAAAATAAAAAGGTTAAAGCAATTCAATAAGAGAAAAGGGCTGGTTTTATACACATATGTAGGTAAACAAAGACTGTTATAAACATTAAACATAAATATATTTACCCTGACTACAACTGGAAATAGGGGGAAAATATACAAGATATACAAATACCATAACAAAAGTGAAATTAAAAAATAAAATTATTTAATATTACATACTCTGGTGTGTATACTGGTAACCAATAGACTAGTCTTCCACCTAATACAAGGGTCTCCGCTGCAAAGTTTAACAGGTCAAAAAACATGTCACTCAGATGATAACTCAGGGAAACAGGAACGTGGCTTTCTGGACTAGAAAAAGAAAACAAAATTTCAAAATCAATGAAAAATCCTAAGGCTTAAACTATGCTAATTAAAAAGAACAACATGCTCTTTTCAAAATAGTAACCTATTGCATTTAACTGTCACTTACCATTTTTCGATCCCCTTTGGTATTTCCTTCTGAGAACCTGTTCTTCTTGTAGATTCTCTGATACCATATGGGGCTAGGCAAAAAACAAATAATGTGGTCAAAAGTCACCTAATCACCAATGAGGCGCAGATGGACATCATGGGTCTCTAGAGTGACACTCAAGGAACGCATTGCTGCCCATAAAATATTCCAGCCAAGAATACACAACACAAGGAAGATTCTACTTAAAACCGTGGGAGGGCCAGCAAACCAATGTGTTCTTCAAAAATGTCAGTGTCATAAAAAAGAAAGGCTGTGAAAGTGTGACAAACTAAAATAGGCCTAAAAGAGATTACCAAATGTAATACCTGATACTAGACTGGATATTATTGTCCCAGAGGGAAAAATAAAGAAATATGAAGACAGTAGAGGTAGGGAGAAGACAAGGCTGACATTTTTGTGTGTGTTGGTAAGTTTTGTATTTTAAGTGTAAGTGACTTTAGGGAACTAATTCTACTCCTACTTTTGTATAAAAATAAACTTACGATCAGTGATGATTGCATCAAAATATGTGCCCTTCCTCCAGGAAGGTTTAGATGCATCTGAAACCAGGACATCAAGGTAATACTTCTCTAAACCATACTGCCGAAGATTTGCCCTAATGTTTTCATCTGGTCCTCTCCATTTCTGGTTTTTCCTACTAGCCTTTCCTGAAGGGAAAGAAAAAGGAATACAGAAACTACTAAATCAAATAGAACATTCTTACTTCTTGTCATTTAGCTAGAAGTAATTTTTAACTCCTTTACACCTATATTTACAATAAAACTTGTTCAAGTTATTAATTTTATTTACATAAACTTATTTTTATTTCCATTTACTACAAAAAATATTTTGAACAGTAAAACATACTTTCTACCTGATCTTGTTCTGTCACTTTTCAAATGAAACTGCCTTAAAACACTCATTCAATACTTACCAAACTCAAAGCATATACAAGTAAGATACAGAGCTGAAAAGAACATGGTCCTTTTCCTGCAGGAGCAATCAGCCCCATATAGAAATAGTGATGAATCAGATAAATGATAAATGAAGAGAGCTAACTTGGGAAATATGGAGTTCTAGGACCATGGAGAGAGGAAGCAAAATAGAGACATTACAGAAGAAAAGTTAAAATGAGGATTGAAGGAAGAAGTTCAAAGTTCTGGTTTAGGCATCACAAGTGGATGATGACGCTGTTGATTAAGATCAGAAAAACCAAGAGGAAAACAAGCTTAAGGGAAAAAATGAGATTTACTTGAGATGTATCAACCTTGCTTATCAGCTACCTATAGATCATTCAGAAAGAGCTATTTAGTGGGTACAGGCCAGAATATATGCACTTAAAGTTAACCCTGTAAGAACGAATGACATTTTTATTGACCTAGGTGGCAGTTATGTGTTTGTTCTATAGTTATTCTATTTTTATACACTCTTCTGCATCTTGATCTACTTCACAATAAAAACAAAATTTAAAAATCAAAAGAAGAAGAATGACACGACTCTGAATAACATGCACTGTGACAGGAGAAGTGGTCAAAGAGAGATGCCTGGAGAAAACAACATGTTAATACAGGTCAAAGAAAACTGCAAGGCCTTAAGGAGCCAGAGACAGAACAGTCAAGCAAGTACCACCTGATGAGATCACCGTCTAGGAAACCAAGGGAGGTTTACAAAGGTCAACACTGCCAAATGCTGTAGATCTGTGGTCCTACTAAGAGATTTCAGCAGGCACAGAAGTTAAAAAATACTGGGCAGAAGACAGTGAAAGATGAAGAAAAAGAGACAGCAAGTAAATACCAGCTTTCAAGATACACTTTGGCAAAAGGAAAAGGAAAATAGTGGCAGCTAGAGGGCTCCTACAGGAATAGAAAAGGTTTTGTATTTTTAAAATAGCAGAAATTTGAGAATATTTCAGAGTATAGAAAGAGATTATAAGCATAAGAAACAAAGGGCCTATTTAACAGCATCTGGGATAAGCTCTGAAAAAATTCAACCTCAATCAGAATTCTATACAAGTAAACTGAAAGGTTATAAATAACTTTAAACATAATTTTCATAAATAAGAATTCTATTAAATTATACAGGACAATCCCCTTAAAGCAAACATATTGCTTCTACTAAAAGCTAACTGGAATAATTCTTAGCACTCTGTCTGCTCTAACATATTGCCAAGAATATCTTTTTCTGGATAGCCCATTTAGGTGAACTTAATATAACCAATTTTCCTTATGATAAATATACTAAATTCCTTATAGTCAAGTTAGGAAAAAAGACTGTTCATCAAGCACAATATGTCAAATTTTTTAGGGGGGTAAAAAGTATGGTAAATTCTTACCAATACAATAACTTGAGAATAACTGGGTGACAAACAGAAAAAGGGTGTTCAAAAGGCTGATTCTAGATACAATAATTGAATACCAACATGAACAGAATTTCAAAATCATCAGTGAAACTTGACATTTTTAGTACTATTCAGGTAATATGGAAATATTATGGAATATGGAAATATAGAAATTTTTCCAGTTTGATTCAATTCCATCCAATCACATACATACATTAGCAAAGTGTCTAGATTTCAAAATAATTTCCAAAATTGCCTCAAAAGCAAGCAAATATTTGTCTCAAGTTAACCTGAGTCTAACACATCTTCTAAGTTACTATCACCTTAACTGTTTCAAAGATATTTTGGTTGGTTATGAAATTAAAATCGATATAGTATTCAAGGACTAGAAATTAATCTAGTATTCACACAATATATGATTACTGAATAAAAAAATGGCGACAATCTTTAAAAAGAAACTGTATGTTTTATTGGGCGCCTGGGTGGCGCAGTCGGTTAAGCGTCCGACTTCAGCCAGGTCACGATCTCGCGGTCCGTGAGTTCAAGCCCCGCATCAGGCTCTGGGCTGATGGCTCAGAGCCTGGTGCCTGTTTCTGATTCTGTGTCTCCCTCTCTCTCTGCCCCTCCCCCGTTCATGCTCTGTCTCTCTCTGTCCCAAAAATAAATAAACGTTGAAAAAAAAAATTTTTTTAAAAAAAGAAACTGTATGTTTTATTAATATGGACATGCTGATTAGAAAATGGCTTGTTTTGGGCGCTCGGGTGGGCTCAGTTAGTCAAGCATCTGACTTCGGCCCAGATCATGATCTCATGGCTCATCAGTTCAAGTCCCACATCAGATGAGCTTGAACCCTGCTTCAGGTGAGCACAAGCCCTGCTTAGGGTGAGCCCTGCTTCTCTCTAGCTCTTCCCTCTCTCTTTCTCTCTCTCTCTCTGTCCCTTGCTCACTTGTGCCCTCTCTCTCTAAAAAATAAATAAAATGTCTAGTCCCTCTCCAACTTCTTTCCCAACTCTAAAGTTCACAGCCTTGTAGTTTGCCAACTTTTTAGAAATCTCTTACTATAAAACAAAGGGCAAAAAAATCTCTCTTACTAAAACCATAAATACCTCTGAGGGGAGAGCTCTTCCTTAGCCATCTTTGTGTTACCCAGGAGATCACTTTGTACATACTGGATCACTTCATAAAAAGCAGATAACCAATGAAATCTTACTGTTTGGAAAAATAAGTAAAACTACATTATATCACAACTCTGTATCTTAACACTAAAGATAGATGTAGAATACCATATAAACCTGTTTAATTATTATAAAGGCACATTTGGTACAAGAACAAAGACTGTAACACTGTCTAGAACCTCTACTCACCTAGGCCATGAACTGTATTGTAGTCTATGTCTGTCCCACATACATATGCACCAAAATGAGCAGATGCTATCAGAAGGCCACCTGAAAAAATCACACAATTACGGTCTTTTAACCAGAAAGTCCCAGACTGTTGTTTCTTCCCCTATTTAATTTGATCCAGAGTCTTACTGACTAGCTGTAGGCAGAGTACCATAGAGTAACACTGGTCCTGACTATATTTAGCAGGCCTCAGAACTAAAGAAACAAACCCCAAAGCTGTGCTCATTACAATGGTCACAACATAGGGAATTAATGCATGTCCTGGGATCATTACTCTAAATGCACTACTTAGGGAAAATTACTTTTTGATCAAAATAATGGATGTTTAGACATCTTCATCTGACTTTGAGACGTCTATACAAAGCATCTTGATCCTTGCTTACAAATGAGCACAAAAGGCTGCTACATAAAGAGTTGGCAATAAATAAATTCTGACATTTGGGCTCAATTCCCACTGAAATCAGGGTTTCAAATAACTAAATAGGGCATAATTAATATGTAAGACATTAATCCCTACAAAAATTAAAATGTTAGGACAAGAAATAGTTATTCCTGTAACCAGTGAAGCGATAATCTCTTTTTTTAAACTGTAAAAAGGAATTTCTGGATAACTATTATCAAGCATACACAAAAATAATACAACTTTTCTGTTTACTTCGTGCTGTGATCAAAGTTAGAACAAATATCCCAATGCAATTTGACCGGACTAAAAAACTTGTTAGCTGTGACCAGCTCACATACGAAGAAAATCCTAATAAAGATTTAAAAATTAACGGAAGTCTTTAAAAAGTAATAACATTTTTAAATTGTTTAAGAAAAAAGTCACAAAGTTAAATATTTTAGTAACTGTACTTCTCATTGAACTTTACTTTTTAATCATCCAATGTAAAATGCTCTTTGTCCTAATAGCTATACTGTAGAAAGGCATGTCAGTAAAACGGACATCAGAAATATATTCTTAAACTATGCACCAACTCAGATAAGGGAAAATAACTATGTATTTTCCCTTATATCCTTTACAAAGGTCATCTCTAACACGAGGATGGGTAGTGCCTCCAGAGGGTCAAGATCTATAATTGAATGGTGTTCCTTCCATAGCCATTTAAAACACAGTCTGGGAACATGTACTTAAATATACTTTGCTTGTGAAAAATACTATAACTGACTGCTATTATTGAAGTCCATGAAGAAGAGAAATGAAGGACTAAAAGTACAGCAGAAACCAAAACCTAGGTTCCCTCATACTAACTACCAGAAGCATTTGTGTGAGAGGTAAACTATGACCTTACTACTCTTGCTCTATAAATGGAACCGTCCATATTTAGGAAAGATACTGTATTGTGATGGCTTGGAATTCTCACAAAATCACTTCACCCAAATTATGAGGAATTACTACAATTCTGCCAATTAAGGCAGATACTCACCTAGAAGAACTAGTTGCCAAGGGGAACAGAAAAGCTTTCCTGTGCTTCCTTAAACAGAACCTTATCCATTTGGTTAGAGTGTGTTTTGAGAAGAGCCAATTTAGAGCACACTGCTGGAAGGAGATGGATAATCCGTTAGACGGCATCTGTTAACTCCGTGCCCTTTAAGCTTTCAAATTTTAAATAAAATCATTATAAATTAGTTTCTCTGAACTGGTCACTAGGTAATCACTGTTAATCATCTAGTTGTTTTCTCAATTAAATTGAAGCTTTTTTTTTTTTTTTTTTTTTGCATTTAGTTCTAGTCCAGTTGGAGTTTCCTTGATGCTTTCTGGTGGAAGGGGTGATAAAGGAGGGGTGAAGTGGTGAGGAAGCAGGTAATATGACTCACCCAATTTCTTACTATGCTATCAAGTGTACAAATACCACAAACTCAGTGTTTTAATATTTGCTTTCTTAAACTGTAACCACTTTAAGGTTAGGACAATATCTTATAGGCAAAAGGACACAATAAGTGGAACTTCTTTATAATATAGAAACTAATGTATGACTTTCATCATTAGAGATTTAAGTGAAAAGCCTCATAAAAGTGTAGAAATGAGAAATTGGGATTTGGTTTTGCTGAAAGAAAAGGAGAGAAGGAGGAAAAATGAAGTGCAATTATATCTACTTTATCCTTTTTAAAATAGAACTCAAGTCACACCAGCTGCCTGAGCAAAAGGATATCGCTAGAAAATGAAAATTTTACTAGGTAAGCTATTCAGTCTACAAAGAAAAGGAAAAGGAGACTACAAAGTATTGTGGACAAAAATGAGAAGGAAGCAGAGACTCTTCCATAGGTTTATAGGGATCAATTATCTCTTCCCTCCTTGTCTCTTCCCATGACCAGGACAGTCAGTTTCCCAACACCTAGGACCTGTATCTATCATTCTGCAACGATGATATTCCAAAAGGAGCTACACCCCTTTCCCTATACTATGGGTTATCTGAAGGTAGAAGCAGCCAAGGAATACTTAATAGTCTCTTGGCTATATTCTCAATTACCATAACAGCTGACTTACTTGAGATGGAGGAGAAAAGGAATCAAAAGTGTATCTATGAAGCTCCATCCTAAAATCACACCACAGCTACCTAGAACAACTGGCAGACACTTATACCAATTATTTTCATTACAAAGAATTAGATGTTCGTGATTTTAACTCACTTTCCTTGCCTGTTGTCACAATTGTCAACAGTTGCAAATTATGAGTATCTTGGAAATTAGCCAAAGAAGGGAACAGAAAATGAGCTCATGGCCAAATTGTTTATCATCACCATTCAATACTGGCTATATCTAACATCTTTCACCAAACAGGCATCCATGCTAACAAAATAATAATTTAAAAATAGTGATAACCGTTACAGTTCACTGAGTGTCTACATACATCAGGCAACTTCCCAAGAATTCCATATACATGTATTATCTCACTTAACCTCACAATGTATTACTATTACCATTTTATCAATGATGGAACTGAGGCTCAGACAAGTAAAGAATGCTGCCCAAAGTGACATAATAACTGATAAAGATTTAAACTCATCCTATTTGCTTTCTCTATGCCATTTAATTTCCTTTGGGGTCAGCACCAATTGAAATGACATATACACTTAGCTTACCAATTAGATAAACAAAATTAAATTTGTTATCAAACTAAGTAAGTAAAGGGGCACACTCAGTTAATATGACTTGTATACCATTCACAACTCTTATATATCACAGGCAGGCTGGTACCATTATAGTACTCAACATATCCATGCTCATCCATCCTGTAGCTGTGCTCATATTAGAACAACAGGACTTCCTAACTTCCTAAATACTAAGAGGATTGAGCTGGCCAATGATACATACCTTCTCTCTTGGGAAAAAAAATGGAGATACACAACTTTAAAAAAATCTTATTAAGGGGCATCTGCGTGGCTCAGTCAGTTAAGCGTCCGACTTTGGCTCAGGTCATGACCTCAGAGTTTTGTGAGTTTGAGCCCTACAGTGGGCTCTGTGCTGACAGTTCACAGCCTGGAGCCTGCTTTGGACTCTGTGTCTCCCTCTCCCTGCCCCTCCCCCCGCTCAAGCTGTCTCTCTCTCAAAAATAAATAAATAAACAAAAAAAAATTTTTAATCTTATTAAAGTTAAACTCAACATATTCACTAAAATGAAAAAACAGTGTGCTTCTGCAGTTCATACTGTCATCCTAGACAACAATAGCAGACTGTCTCAAAGAAAAAGGAAAGGCATTTAGGCAGGAAAAGATTATGCTCTCCTTTCAGTTTCCCAGAAACCTTCTACTCTGTAACCTTGAGAAAATCACAGGTCATGAGAAGTCAGTGGATAAAGCATTCGGGAATGCAATACATTTTAATTTTGTGCTTTTAAAATGAGAAAAGATTGAATGCACTTGACTTTGTTTTTAAATACTAGAAAAGGGAACATAAGGATAAAAATATCATCAAATACTTTGTGAAAAACTATGGCCATGGAAGAGGGCACTAGGCTACTATTTCTGCAATCCTTCAGAAGGTACTACCCATCAGTGAGACAAAGGCCCAAGAAAGAGGACAAATGATACTTAGAACTGTGTCTATTCACAGTTATGGACTATCACCAAGTTAAAACTAAAGCACCAAAAACTAAAGCTCGAAATCTATGCTTAGATTACAAACACAAATTACAAAAATATATTTTAGCAGCATTTTTTGCAAAGATCTTCCTCTTTGCAAATTTCCATTAATTGTCCTATGTAAACAGTCACATGACCAAGATATCCTAACCACTCTAATGAGCTGCTCTAAAGCAGCTTAAATTAGAGGCAGGTCTCCTTGCCTCTTAACAACACTGAAGGTAATCAATATTTTGATTGCTGTGGCAGTTAGCATTTCATTATACACCCAACCTCATATACATCAAGGGAAAGGAAAGAAATTTTATGTACATTAGGAACTCTGTAACCTTTATGGTGTTGTCTACATATTGTATACATATTATGTACATGTATGTATCTCAAAGACTTCTCAGTTCACAGGAAAAGTTGTTAAAGTTCAAGAACAAATTAAGGATTAATAAAGGGTTTAACATTTGGAAAAAGAAATTGGATCCATTCCTCATAGTATACAAGAAAAATTCCAAAAAAACCAGAGATTTAAAAGAAAAAAATTAAAACTATAGAAGCACGAAAAGAAAAACATAGCTAGATCCCTCTATATAACTTAGATGCAGGGAAAACTTCTGAATGGCAAAAAAGCAATTACTTGCAAAGTTAAATGGCAAATGGAAAGAATATATTTAATTTTGTATGTGTGTACATATATATGTATATATTTAATAATTTATACATTTTATATACATATGGAAAACAGGGGTAAATAAGGAGGGTGCCTAAGTGGCTCAGTCAGTTGAGAGACTCTTGATTTTGTCTCAGGTCATGATCTCATGGTGGTGAGATGGTGACCCCCTTGCCTTGGGCTCTGCGCTGGGTGTGGAGCCTGCCTGGGATTCCCTCTCTCCCTCTTCCTCTGCCCCTCCCCCACTCGTGCCTGCACACCATCTCTCAAAAAGAAAAAAGAGAAAAAAATACAAACAACAAAAAAACAAACAAAAGCAAAACAAAAACAAAAACAAAAAACAAAACAACAGGAAAGAAGAGGGAGGGCTAATGTCCCTAACATACAAAATACTTTCAAAAATAAAGAACAAAATGTCTACATAAA